>NC_041402.2:100198090-100373090 GCF_900747795.2 Erpetoichthys calabaricus | reverse complement strand
AAATTTTAATTAAGAAGAAAAGAAAACCTTTTTAAATTAAGTCTTAAAAAGAGGTGTAAAGATATTGACAATAAGCTACGCAAACCCACCAAGACATGCAATCGTTTAAATCAAGGCACGAGTCGAAAAACACCATCCCATAATATTAGTTAACGATTAACACATTTCTATATGTATTGTAAGCATACAATACAACTGATAATATGTTGCGCTTATTTATGTGGTGTACTGACATTTTTGCGCGTTTAACGGCTGAAATCTAACGTGGTTTGTGCCCTTCAGAATGAAAAAAGTTTGCATTTCCCTTTTTAATAAAAGGCAAGCTTTTAAGCCTGAGAAATCACCCCGTAAATGCACACGTTTAATTGCACATGTTAATATGTATGCTTACACAGTATTAAAAGACACTCAACAATTACACAGTATTTAAAGACAGTCAACAATTAACGTCATTTACCTTCGTTCCCGCGTTTGACTTGTGCTGTAAATCTCTTCCTCGTTTTCAGTTCACGTGATTACGTAGGAGGCGTAATACGTGATGACGCAATACGTGACTCCGCCTCCTCCATTAGAGTATATGGACAAAAAACAGGTTCCAGTTATGACCATTACGCGTAGAATTTCGAAATGAAACCTGCCTAACTTTTGTAAGTAAGCTGTAAGGAATGAGCCTGCCAAATTTCAGCCTTCTACCTACACGGGAAGTTGGAGAATTAGTGATGAGTGAGTCAGTCAAACAAGTTCCAGTTATGACCATTATGTGTAGAATTTCGAAATGAAACCTGCCTAACTTTTGTAAGTACGCTGTAAGGAATGAGCCTGCCAAATTTCAGCCTTCTACCTACACGGGAAGTTGGAGAATTAGTGATGAGTGAGTCAGTCAAACAAGTTCCAGTTATGACCATTACGTGTAGAATTTCGAAATGAAACCTGCCTAACTTTTGTAAGTAAGCTGTAACGAATGAGCCTGCCAAATTTCAGCCTTCTACCTACACGGGAAGTTGGAGAATTAGTGATGAGTCAGTCAGTCAGTCAGTCAGTCAGTCAGTCAGTGAGGGCTTTGCCTTTTATTAGTATAGATACACACATATATATATACACACATACATATATATATATATATATATAGATATATATTATATATATATACACACATATATATACACATACAGATATATACACACACATATATATATACACATACAGATATATACACACACATATATATATATACACATACAGATATATATATATACACACATATATATATATACACATACAGATATATATATACACACATATATATATATATACACATACAGATATATATTACACACACACATATATATATATACACATACAGACATATATATATATATAGCAAAATACCCGCGCTTCGCAGCAGAGAAGTAGTGTGTTAAAGAGGTTATGAAAAAAAAAGGAAACATTTTAAAAATAACGTAACATGATTGTCAATGTAATTGTGTTGTCATTGTTATGAGTCTTGCTGTCATATATATATATATATATATATATATATATATATATATATATATATATGTGTGTATGTGTATATGTATATATATATATGACAGCAACACTCATAACAATGACAACACAATTACATTGACAATCATGTTACGTTATTTTTAAAATGTTTCCTTTACTTTTTCATAACCTCTTTAACACACTACTTGTCCGCTGCGAAGCACGGGTATTTTGCTAGTTGCATATAATTAGGAAGAGAGATAGCAGAAAGTGAAACAGAAATGAAGACAAAATGTCAAGGAAAGAGGATTACGTAGGGGAAAAGAGTAAAAGCTTTGGTCTTAGTGCCAGGTTTTTACAACATAATGCACGTCAAGGCCGAATGATGATGTAGTATATGAAAAGGAGACCTAGATATAAGTGACTAGCAGTTAAAATCAAAGAGAAAATAGTGAGATGCAGAAAAAATATCTTGTTCTAACTAAGAAAACCAGACACTAACATTTTCCTGTATATTAAGCTCACCTTCATTATCTAAAAGAAGTGATTGCTAAGTATGTGACTATTTAACTTCCTAGCCCATCATTGTGAAAAAGCTCTGAACATGGAAGCTACTCATGCTTGTACAGCTAGATCTGAATTTAACAGGTACAAAATTCAAATAGGCCACTCACAGAACTAATTCAAATATTGCAGTAAGATAAGCACAAAACTAGCCAACATTTAGATCTCCAACCAAAGTAGACTCACTAAGCAACTAAGTGCTGATAACTAGAATATTATACAATCAGAGGTAACAGTTACCTCAAGAAACAAGCTAGTTATGAGTAAACAGTTAAACCATACTGAAGTTAGTACATTCTAGACTTGACGTAGCTGAATTGCTGCTTGTATAACTAAGTGTACTGGTCAACTTTTCTAATCTGTTTCTATATTATATTTAATATTTTTGTTCATTATACAATATTAATATACATAGGTTACTTTGGTTTACTGAACTATGCTGCACTGAAATGCCAAAAACATTTTAAACTCCATCTTAAGATCAATGATTCATTCATGAGTTTTTTCCAAAAACCCATAATTAAAGTAGTACATCAAATCCATTGTAATCTGTGTGCTCGCTGACTCACTCCTTAATCTCTTAGTGCTTCATAAACTGACAATATTTTGTGATGACTGTAGCAACAGACAGTGGTCACCACATAGAACACATTAAATTCACATTATGAAAATTCTCTGAAGATCTAGAATACTAAGATTATACTATAAATTATGTAATTTTCCTGATTAGATGCATTAATGCATATGTATTATTATTTTTATTGAAAAATATGAATTAAATTGAAATAATTTATACTGCTAATGATTACAGATTTATAAGTTGGTAATGTTTCTCTGTCTTTATGTTCTTATGTTTTAAAGAATCTGTATTCTAAAGAGCAGGATGAAAGGAAAGGGAAAAACGGGAATTAGAGGCTGGCACGTCTGGGCAGAGTTAGTATGTTTGAATTAAAAAAATCTGGTCAGAAGAACTGAATTCTGTTCCTGTGTCTCTGAGCACCACCTCATGAACCCAACACTTATACATTATTTAAAATGTGTTGTAACTGATACTCGAATACTTACACTTTCTTGGAGTCTAGTTACTTCCACTGTAATGATACTCTAAAATTAACATTCAGATGATTTTTAAAGACTTTGTGGCAAAATGACCTGGGGGTGCGCACAATATCTTCATCTGAGCCAATTGAATCATTTCTCAAAAGGCAGGAAGTGTAAAGTTGTATGGTAGGTGATGAACTTGTGATATTAAAAATCCCTTTTGTGGATACCCATTGAGGTATGTACTTAGTTCACAATGCAGCACATCAGAAAACCTCCAGCCTGATGAAAAACCCAGTTTGGAATAGGAAAAGCTATACAGAAAAAGCACTTCCACTCTTCACAAATTGTTGGGTAACATCAGATATTTGCATCAGCCATGTTTTGCTGTGATTGTTTTTTTTTTTTGCAGTTCTACAGGACAGTGCTATTAGGAAAAGGAGGACAGGATGGAAGTTGGAAATTTCAAAATTACTGATTTTAGACTAGAAGGTGTATACCAACCTGGTGTGAAGATAGGCAGGTCATTGTCACTGCCACCTTTACACTTACTTGGATTTGTTGAACAGTTTCAAAATAAATGTCTTTGCTTGTAGTTTATTATACTTTGGTTATTCCATATATATTTGACAAAGTAACACAGCATGCACCATCAGAAGTAGTGTGGGAACGTACACACTGATATTTATTTACTCATCATCATTGAGGGGTTGTGGAAAAATAACAGATGTTGGAAAGGATTCTGAATTCCTATAGTAAATGACAACACCATTTTGTCACCCTAAAGAAGAACAGACTCTTTTTTACAAATATGTGTTTTTTGTGTTACTGTAAGTGTCTGTGATTTCTTTTGTGTCCGTCTTACAACTAACAGGTATCAAATTTTATGCTTATTTATATATTTTTTCTAAATTGGTTATTTGATTATAATATAATGTTTACTGGGTGGCACAGTGGTAGTGCTGCTGCCTCACAGTTTGGAGACCCGGGTTTGCTTCCCGGGTCCTCCCTGCGTGGAGTTTGCATGTTCTCCCCGTGTCTGCGTTGGTTTCCTCCCACAGTCCAAAGACATGCTGGTTAGGTGGACTGGCGATTCTAAATTGGCCCTCGTGTGTGCTTGGTGTGTTTGTGTGTGTCGTGGTGGGTTGGCACCCTGCCCAGGATTGGTTCCTGCCTTGTTGGCTGGTATTGGCTCCAGCAGACACCCATGACCCTGTGTTCAGATTCAGTGGGTTGGAAAATGGATGGATGGATAATGTTTACTTCATAATACTTTGCATGACTTTATTTCATCCCACTAAAGGAACAAAACTTCATCATATCATGATAGTATTGTCAAAAGATTGTTCTTCAATCAAATTAAGATTTTTTTTGTTGATGACTTCAGGACGGCCTAAACACAGCAGTACTGTATTCTTAGTCCTAAAGTGGACAGTTAAGAGGGGTTTTGTAAAAACACATTTTAAGTGCCAGAGAGGAAGGACAGGCATCCTGGTTGGAATAAAGGAAGGATTCATGCACGGTCAGGAGGCCATAATGTAAGGAGCAGGCGAACAGGCTCACCAGGAGTAGATCATTCCCCCACACAACAGGTGGCAGTGTCCCTCCAAGCTAAACCTGATCAGAACACCCTCAGGGTGGTATGGGAGTTGGAGTCTGGAAATGGAGTCCTTTCTGGGTCTTTGGGTACCATCAGATGAAGCTGCCAGGGAAGGACTGTACTGTTTTCCACACAACCCAGAAATACTCTGGGAGACTTAGATGGGAGACCGGGTGCAGTTCCCAGATCTGGATTAAAAGAAAGCCTACTGCCTCACTTGAATTAAGTCAGAGTTTGGAGGCAGCAGGCACCACTCAGTAGGAGGTAGACAGGAGGAAGAATACTTATGGAATTTGTTTGTATTGTTTATGTTGCTGATTACTGGAGGATTGTGAAGAAGTGCTTGGTGTGAATAATACCTTTTTATTTTATTGATATAATGTCTGCTGTTATATTGTGTCTTGGGTTTGGGGCTCTCTGGTGTCCACAACATGGAAAAGTAGCTTGTAAGTTATATACTCAGTAATTTCTAAGATTCTTAATTATCAGAAAATGTACATATTTGTTAGTTTATTCACACTGTTAATGCCTGCTCAAAGTGAGAAAATCTTATTAGATGGTTACTGCTTTAATTTTTCTGTCTTGGTTATAGATAAATCTTTCTTTTATAATTATTTTTTTTATTTTGCATCTCCTCAATTAACTTTGAAGCTACAACTGAAAGTAAAAAGGCAAATCACAATTCACATGCACAGATATTATGTTGATATTTATAGAAAAAAAAATTAAAACACATTTTATTGAATTAAAAATGTTGCAATTACTGTAGCTTTGACAGAGAAATGCATAACTTCACTAAATGCACATATGTTTGCTTATTCTGTAATTTTAGTCATGTGATTGCTGCTGCTAAGAACTTTGTTAAGTAACTTATTATGTCTTATTTCTGTGGATAATGGCTACATAAGACATCACAGGGCACATTTATGATGATAATAATAATTCATTACATTTATATAGCACTTTTCTCAGTACTCAAAGCGCTATCCACACAGGGAGGAACCAGGAAGCGAACCCACAATCTTCCACAGTCTCCTTACTGCAAAGCAGCAACACTACCACCGCGCCACCTGTGAGGACCACACATTATGTTTTAAGTCTGTCAGAGTAAAAGTCTAATTGTGCTAGAGAGACAAATTGCTATTTTGCAGCTGGCGACATTTTTCACAAAATTATACAAATAAGTCCTTTTTGCTGCAAGTTACTCAAATAAACTTAAGTGAGTTGTGACTGGATTGTGAACTGTTTAGCCACAAATCTGGACCGTTACTCACAGATGTTTCATAAGTGAAGAAATGGCTATAGGACTCTAGATTATAACTTGATACCTTATATGTATTTTGTTTATTTTTTGCCTCAGTATATAAGTGACATTATAATTGTAGGTTAGAATAACTAGTCAGTTTATAACACAAAGGTCAGGTGGGACACACCCATCCCTAGGGCACTGGATATACAGTACAGGCAAAAACTCTTAACAAGATAAAGTGTTTTGCACATACTTTCAGATTAAATCTTTTAGGTCAAACCATTCATCATCAGAGTGGTTAGTCATTTACTTGTAGGTAACATCACAGTGTCAGGAGCCCCATGTGGATAACTTGAAGCTCAGTAGAACACCCCAACTATCTGAAGGTCAGCCGTGTCATTCATGAACCGTATAGACTTCTGAATCAAGACCAGCCACCTGAAGATGCTCTCTTTCTCTCTCTCCTGCACAAATGCATTCTTTACGAGAACTACTCATCATCAACTTTCATATCCTAACTGAAAGTAAAACTTTTTTTATTTGATTGGTGCAAAACATTTTAACTTTGTGACAAATGTGTATTTTATTAGGTCTTTATATCTAGAATGTTTTGTTGCTATTGTTTATTTTATTTGGCAATAAATGCTGCCTTGCATTAAGCTCCTATACTTTGTATGCACATCTTGTGTGATTGAGGAAGGAAATAAAGTAAATGCATGGCATTTGATGTGCAGAGGTAATTGCTTAGATGGCCAAAAGGGGGTGCTTCCAGTAGAGAAGTGGCACTGGAGGGAGTAATGAACCATTGGTAATTGACAGTAAGGCCACAGACACACTAGCATTCACTGTCTTTGGGACACCCGTTTATCTTGCTCTAGTCTATGCTAGTGAGTCACTATCAGAAGTACTAGAGTAGTGGTAGGTTGTGCAAGCACCAGTCATTTCATAGTGAGTGTGTGTTTTCAGATTAGTGGGAGAAAGCAAATCAATAACAAAACTAGTGCACCCCACTCACTCCACAATAATGTATTATAAGTCATCTAAGCACACATTATGGTGATTTAGGTCATAATCTATATAAATAATTCACTAAGCCAGAAGACAAGTAGCCACCCATGGAAAGCACGCCGGAAGGGGCGTGGATTCACTAAGCTGCCGACAAGTAAGACACCCATGGCGCACGCATGAAGGAGCCACGCCCACCAACTCTAAGACCATTGGATACGACAATAACTCGCAGAGCCACGCCCACCAACTCGGATGCGACGCCTCGGAAAACATGCCGTCATTTCTGTTTGTCTGTGCCACAGTCCACATGCAGCTCTGAGCCACGTTAACTTTTCATTAGTCAACCTCAGTGGAACCTTGGTTCACACAGAGGCAGCGCGAGAGAGAGACAGAGGCACACACAGGCAGCGCGCGAGAGAGAGCCACGCACACACAGGCAGCGCGACAGAGAGACAGAGGCACAGACAGGCAGCCCGAGAGAGAGACAGAGGCACACACAGGCAGCCCGAGAGAGAGAGCCGCGCACACACAGGCAGCGCCACAGAGAGACGGAGGCACACACACAGGCAGCGTGACAGAGAGAGCTGCGCAATCCTTTAAAACTGAGGTTAAAACACAATGAAGGAAGCAGTCTTTAAAAACCAATAAGCCTTGTGCCTCTTTTTCATTAGCGTCTCACCTGCTCACCCTGCAACAGTAGAGATGCTTTCTCAGCAGCTGACCTTCTCTGTGCCTGACTCCACTACTGTCAGTTGCCTGATTAAAAATGGTGAACTCCTGCAATGTTACTATCTTGGTTGGCTTTTAAATAAAGTTCGGATTTGTTCAAATGTTCCTTTTTCCCCCCTGTGCTTAAAACTCATTTTAAAAAAAAGTGTTTATACAACTGCTGCAATGTTACAGAGAGAGAAAGGGCTCGTACTTCTGAGAGACAGAGGGAGAGGGGGCTCTCGTGCTGCTGAGAGAGAGGGGGGGGGGGGCTGGGGAGGCTCACGTACTGCTGAGAGAGAGAGGGGGGGGAGGCTCGGGTGCTGCTGAGAGAGAGAGTGAGGGGGTGGGGGGGGGAGAGGCTCCCGTGCTGCTGAGAGAGAGACTCGCTCATGCAGCTGAGCAGGGAGGCTGGGTTTTTTTCCCCCTGTGCTTAAAACTCATTTAAAAAAAAAAGTGTTTATACAACTGCTGCAATGTTACAGAGAGGGGGGAGGGAGGCTCGGGTGCTGCTGAGAGAGAGAGAGAGAGAGAGAGAGAGAGCATGCAGCTGAGCAGGGAGCCTGGGTGTTTGTGTCAGTGTTATTCAATGTTTTTACTATTACACTGTGCATTCTATGGTGTAATGATTAACTATATTTGTGCTTAAAAATCTTTAAAAAAATATATTTACATACAGTTCGTATGGTCTGGAATGGATTAATTGTATTTACATACAATCCTATGGGGGAAATTGCTTTGGTTCACGACCAAATCGGTTTACGACCAGAGGTTTGGAATGAATTATGGTCATGAACCGAGGTTCCACTGTATATTGACTCTAGAAAACATGATCAGCAAGTCTTTGATAGGCTGCAACAAAATGATGAAAGAACGGGCACATTCTTTTCTCACAAGCTGGGTGGGTGGGTGTTAGTTAGTTAATTAGTTATTCGAAAGATTTCAAGATTTAATATGCACAAGCGGTACAGCCCAAACCAGAAAAGACGGCTGGCAAAAAGTGGCTGACAAATTAAACGCGTGTGCATTGTACTTACTGAAAGCGGCGTTACGGATTTTGCAAATGTTCATTTTTTCCCTCTCCTTAAAAAACATGATTATGCGGCGTATACTACGCCGCGGGTTGGTATGCAGCGTGTAAAACAGTTTGTTTGTCGCGGATAATTTGCCTTTTACTTTAACACAAAGACAATTTCCTGCTAGATTTGCCTTTGCGATGACAATTGATAAGGCACAGGGCCAAACTTTCAAAAAGATGTTCATGTATCTGCCAAATCCAGTTTTCAGTCACAGACAGTTGTATGTTGCTCTCTTCAGACTTCCATCTTTTCATTCACTTACTGGTATGCCTGCAGGAACACGTGCAGTGAGCGAGAGTGAGCGAGCGACACACACACGCATACAGGCGCGTGAGAGAGAGAGCGCTGGACGCATAAGAATAATAATACTTCATTACATTGATATACCAGTGTTTTCAGTATTCAAAGTGCTATCCACACAGGGAGAAACTGGGAAGCGAACCCAAAATCTTCCACAGTCTCCTTACTGCAAAACAGCAGCACTACCACTGCACTACAAGGCAGTTAAAGAATGCACCGGCCTCGATTTTGTTTTCACTTCTGTTTACAGCGATCGGATCGTAGCGTGCATTGTTGCAATGTTACTTTTCTTGGTGGCTTATTACATTACGGATGTTTCACATGTTAATTTTTTTCCCTGTGCTTAAAAGACATTAAAAAAGTGTTTCTCAACTGTGACTCCGCAACAACTCAAGCTATATCAAGCGTCAACAACGAAGACTCGCTACACCTTAATGAACAAGTGCTGAAACTTATCCCTACCGACGAAGTAACTTTCACCAGTGTGGCCTCCATTGTCACAGACGATCCCGCTTTCAGTCACGGACAATTGTATGTTGCTCTCTCCAGAGATCCATCTTTTCATTCATTCATAGTGGTATCCACAAACCCACCCCATTTGGACAACTGTGTCGTTCAGCAAGTGTTCACCCATCAATACATAACTATGCGGCGTATGTTACGCCGCGGGTTGGCTAGTAATATATAAATAAGTCCATAATAACAGCCTAGTTAAGCATCTCTTGTTTATAATGATTAATGTTAATCCTCATCTGCAGAACTAGGGTGTTGTACCGTATTAGCCATTATGGTCATAGTGAGAAGTCAAGCAAAATGACACTTTTTATTGGCTAACTAGGAAGATTACAATATGCAAGCTTTTGAGGCAACTCAGGCCCTTTCTTTAGGCAAGATGGTATGCTCATATGTTTTGCATTTGTAAACTGTTAGTCAAAACCACTGGTATATGCAGACTTGCAGTTGTGCGTGGATGCCAGATGTGTGCTTCACATTGTATAAGAAAGGCGGAAATGTAATAGGAGCAGCAGAAAACTTAAGTGTGTAATTCTCTGATGTGGAGATCAGACTTTCAGCTAAGGGAATTGGCTGAGGATACATGCTGTGTGTAAACAGTCATCTTATGTTTGTACAGCAAGTCTTTTATTGTTAAATCTCAGGAAATGTTTTGTCACTTTTTTCCTGCTGATTTTTTTAGTGTTCCAGACAACTACTGTGGGATATTTAAAATTCAGACAAATATTAATTAAAATATTCATATTTATTATCTTAAATTATTTAAAACCCGAATGAACTAAAAATCAAAGGAGTATTTTACAAAATAAATCAGCTATTCTTTGCTAAAAGAGGGTGACTCTAGGTGTTTCTTCTCTCCAGACAAAAATGCCACAAGGATGATATTAATAACTAGAGAATACAAAGTATCAAAACAACAGATGAAGCTAAAGTAAAATCTTGCTTCTCCACTGGGAGGGTAGCATGGTGACCCAGTAGACAGTAATACTGCCTTATGGACCCAGCATGCTTGGTTCAAATTCCACAACCATTTACTGACTATGTGGGTTTATATTTCCTTAAGTGTTTAAAGGGTGTTTTCTCCAATTACTTATCTTTTCGCTTCTAATATTATTCTCGAATTTCTCTTATTTTAAGTTAACTGGAGGTTTGATGTTGGTCCAGTTTGTAAGTGTGTGCCTAAAGTGCCTTGTGATAGACTGGTGACCCATCTAGTGTTGGTTCTTGCCTTGCAGCTGATGGTCCCGGGATAGACTTTAGCATCTTGCTGCCTTGAATTCAGTTAATCAGGTTTAAGAATGTTATGTAGGGTAACGGGACATCCTCCTTTTGGTGACTAAAATATTGTTCCAGTTGAGAGTTATACAATTTGTAAAATTGTCTGGGATTTTGCTGCTCAGACTGAGTAAACAAACATCATCAGTCAGTCAATCATTCTCCAACCCGCTACATCCTAACACAGGGTCACGGGGGTCTGCTGGAGCCAATCCCAGTCAGCACAGGGCGCAAGGCACAAACCAATCCCGGGCAGGACGCCAGCACACTGCAGGGTAAACAAACATAGGCCTACATATTTTAATTTGTTCCTTACACTACCAGTAGACACCTTAAAGTTTCAGCAGCATAACTTGGTAGTTTGCACCTTCCAGAGTAGAGGTTTGCTTAATGAACAACATGCATACAGGTTCAAATGACAGCCAGGCACACTGGCAAGAGCTGCATTACAATTGAACATCAAAGTGTACATTTACAAACAAGTTCATAAATAAATACTAATGCTTCCAACCTTGGCCTGCACATTGGAGGCAGAGTGTACTATCTGTAGAAATGGTATGTACTGTACAGGTATACTGTATGTCAATAGCAATTACAGGTGCTAGCAACTTAGGAGCCCATGTTCACTCTACAAAGCACATAACTGCAGTTAGGGATAAAGCTAATCAGCAAAAATGGAAGAATGTTTTGTGAGACCAGGCAAGCAAATGATGCTGTATCTACAGCTGAAGGAGCATCTTCAAATGTGGACACAAAGTATTTCCTCTCATCTGCTACCCATCTCTGAGTGCCTCTAAGAGATTTTAGTCCTTTTTTCTCACTTCAGAATCTAAATTCACTGAATCCTTGGCTCTGATTGCCTTTTTAAACTCCCCTAAACGACAGGTCTGGACTAGGGTTTATAAATCACTTTTGGAGGCACCCCAGGCCACCATATTCTGACTTGCACTTAAATGGCCTAGGCCTCTATTTTGAGCAGCACCGCCTCATCTGGCCAATCTGCTAAATGGAGATATTAAGTTGGTAATTTTTATTTGGTACATTATGTGCTTTACTCTTTTCATGTCACCTTGATCAATTGTCTTATGCCACGTTTGCCAAAAGTTAACTAATGAGGTAATCCTCATAAATGTACTGAATATGTTACCTCTGTAAACTGTTTTCTGAGTCCTGCATGGCAGGCCTGTCCTGCATGTGCGGATTTTGCCTGTTCTCCATATATGCTGCTTTGTTTCTCTTCATGTACTAAAACAGTGATGTGTGTTTTTTTGTCTGTGAATTTTGGATCTTGCTGGTGTTTTTCTCCGAATATTCTGTTTTTTCTCTTAATTGGTCTTGTATGAGTGTTTATGAGTATTTGAGTGCACGGGAATGGTCTTGATACTCAGTCCCAAGCTGACTCTAGGTTCCAAGTACCTTCACTTGGATTGTTTTACTAGGAATATCTGCTGATCATAGTGCCCTACAGCAGGGGTCCCCAACCACCGGTCCACGACCCACTACCGGGCCGCAGCCGTCTGACAGCCGGGCCGCGAGAGAACTGTCGGCAATGGAGACTCACTCAGACTTTTCAGAACGCTTGGCGGGTGGGGCTTTGCAGCGGCGCAGAGAGAGGAGAGAGACCGAGGTGAGAGAGTATTACAACAAAGTATTGTTACAGTCCCAACAGTTTCCCCATATGACACGAGTCTATAGAAATCTCGTTACTACGAAGTACATTCAGCAGATACTTTCAGAAGTGACCTTGAAATGCTTGAATGAATCATCCACAGAGCAGTTAGATCTGTGGTCGCAGCTCAGATATGCACGTTTGCACAACGATCCCCAAATAGAAACATTGTAAAAAAATCTCTTTCTTCGAACTTTCCTCGTACTGTTTTTTTTTTTTTTTGCTGTTTTTGTTTTCTGTGGTTTTCAGTGACATCTTTTGCTTATTGCTTGTCAACATTTGAAAAACATCCATTGGAATTTAACTCATTGTCACCCTCCTATAGAAACGGCAGACACGAAAAAAACGATAACAGTGTTAATGTTTGTGATGTGCAATCTGTTGGAATGGCAAATACAAAGCATATGTCTTTGTTATATGCAAAAAAAGAAGAAAAATCTCGGGTTGCAAACGTATGCGAACTGATTAATAATAATAGAAATGTTATGTAAATTGTGTATAAAACTGCCCCCCCCACTGACCGGTCCGTGGAAAAATTTGCATCTAATAAAGTGGTCCTTGCTGTCAAAAAGGTTGGGGACCACTGCCCTAGAGCATCAGTATGTTCCGTATTATTATCTTTCCTTCATTTAATATTAATTCCTAGATGCTGCTTATTCAAGACATATACATTACTGATTAATAAACTTTTCTAACTTTTTGAACAAGAAAATGCGGAAGAGACAACATTACTGACATGATGCATATTAACCCATTAGGCACCAAACAGTGAATGTCAAGACAACATGCTGGTATGTGCTGAGGAAATGAACATCCTGATTATAAGAAGTCTTTCTGAAAATACATCCTAATTCCAAAGAGCTAATGGAAGCCAGAGGAAGGATGGGAGTACAATAAAAATGACACCAAGAGAGGCCTGATTAGGTATTTAAAGAAGGCTGGAGAAATCTGATCTCATTGCCCTTCCTTTCAAGTCTTGTTCTATTATTAATAGTGCTATACATACAGTGTGCTTATTACAAGTGTGTGTGTGTGCAGTGTGTTTATTACAAGGGGAAGGTCTTGGAAAGACTGGAAGTAAAGATTAAAACTCTGCTTTGGAAAAAGGAGACAGCAAATGAAAGTGTTGTGTTTTAAAGAGATGTAGTAAAATCACATTCACAAAAATAAATAATGTGAATGACTGAAATTAACATTTCAAAAGATACAATAACAATGACCATAAGTCATACTTTTAACAATTGCATGTCTTCTCATTTTTCTGTGTTACCTTAACTTTGGGTGCCTTGTACAGAGGGCACTGCTTTCTTAATGTCTTGTTTCTTTTTTGTAGTTGTGCCAGTTTTAAACTGTAAAGCTATCAGAATTAAAAAGCAATGATATATTTACAATCTTGTTGGTATGATATTAATCTGCATCCAGCCCTGCAAGCAGGTCCTCCAACTTAAAAGGAAAACTTGGGGGTTGGTGGCAGGATTGGCACTCCAGCAACCGCAAAACACCTCACACTGTTCCATTTCTCTGTGATTGTCTAATATTACTGCCCATGAGGCACTTTCACTAATGTATTTATTTGACAGAGAAATGGCCTAATCCTTTGTTGTCAAGTGGAGACCTTGTCTCTTGTCTATGACACTCACTGGATGTTCTTATTTTCATGGATTAACAGAAGTGAAGGTTTTGACAAAAGTATGAAGGGTGCCAGTGATAATCCAACCTATATTTTTAAATGTATTTAATTTTGCAAATATCTGCCCATCCAGATATAACTCAAGAGATAACTATTTTAATTTCCTTAGACTAAGCCCTTAGGAGTTAATTGTGCCAATTCCAGCTTTATTCTTGTACTTTTTTGTTCTAAATGCCTATTTTTGCACTACTAAGCTGACATCAAGTGCTTCCCAGCTCCTAACATCAAACATATCATAGAATATGGTCATTTGAATGTAGATATGGGGGAGTAAAGGGGTTGCCAGCCCAACCTGGCCACTCTCCAATCAGCTATTCCTCTTCACACTAATACATTTAAATAATTAAAAATGCATAAATGTTTAAAAACATACATGTTTAAATAGTTTAAATACAGATGTACAGCTCAAGTATTAGAGGAGGAGCAGATACTGTATTTATTAAAAACTGGAGGCATGTCTGTCCTGCACAAACAATGTTATAGCTCATCAGTTGCAGGCTAAAAGTTATTACGGAAACCAGCATAAATAGATTACTTAAAAAAAACAAAAAACAACAGTATGGGAAATGGAGAGCACAAACATGAAAGGTAGCAGAAAAAGGAAGGATGAAAATATAACACTTATTGTCATTTGAAAAACTCACTGTAAAATAAAATAAAGGGACATGTGTTGTAATATGATGACAAAGATGCTAGAGAGACACTTGATGGTACTGATATCATTTAGCATCAACTGTCCCGTAAGTAGTGTTGCATGTCAAAGTTTCCTGACCCATTGTTAGCCATTTTCAGAAGTAGCAGACACAAGGCAGGAACTAAACCATGTTTCCATGACAGACCAGAGTAGCACAATCTCATTCACACATGGCCAGTTTATAATTACAGTACTATTAAATCTAATAGTGTCTGCTTGAAACATGAGGAATCCCGACACTTTAGAAGAAATGTGTGAACAATAGGAAAATCTGCAGATTACATAAAAGTATGCTACCTAATATAATGTTGTTAAGAGGCAGCAATACAACTAACCATGGTGACTTTCAAGTAGTAAAAATAGTACTTAAAATAACTGGAATTCTGGAACAAAGTACCAGGTTATATACTTAAACACATTTTGGGATAACGTAGCTGTTAACTAACCAATTGAAGATGATAGACATTCATTTATGGCATTTCCTATGTTCAGAAAATAAACGCTTTTGTATATATTGGATATTTATAGCTGTACATTAAATTATGATGTATATGTCACAGTGGGCCGTGTTTGGTTATCACATTGATGGCAACAACAGCTGCCATCTTTTGTTACTTTTGTCTACTGGTATAAAAGGTGTTCAAAAACTTTGCCATGCACAAACAAATGTCGAGTTGAGCAGTATTTATACTTTTTTGTTTTTTTTTTGGTACTTGCCTTAATTTTATATTATAATAAATATATACTTTGTTGATCAATATTTCATAAGCATTATTATTTGTCTTTTTCTCTTATTGATTATGGCATGCATAGCATATACATTAAAAGATACTACATTTATATTATTTAATAATATTATTCATGTTTTTACTGAAAGTTAAAAGTAAGACTTCTTTTGGTAAATACTATAAGAAAATAAACTCTAAGACAATTTTTGAGACATCTTAATAGCTTACACATCCATTTTCTATGCAGAAAACTGAAGCCATAAATAATTCCTATCTATCTCCACATCTTACACAACAAGGGCAATATTTTGTGCCCTTTAATGCTGACCTGTACGTGTATAATCATATATGACTAAATGGCAGCATTTTTTTTTATTCATGCATTTACTGTATAAAAACTCACATGCTCTTCTTGCGTTTCAAGAATAGCCAGGGTTCCTCCAAGATTTTCACAGGTAGTTTCACTCTCACTCCAGGTTTTGCGTTCAGTAACAAAGGAGAAACACTTTTTCTTGTGTTGGATCCAATTTATTGGGCATGCCTGGCATAAATGACCTTCAAAAAGGAAAACAAATATTCAGAAAGTAAATAAATTAGTTTACTGTGTTTATGTCATGTTTTCCATTACACTTTTCTGTATTATAAATCTTAATGTTCTCTGAAGTGAGTTTTTTCTTTCTCACTGTTTTTTTGGAACTGACTGTTCAATGCTGTTGTGGGGATGTCCACAGAAAGATTCCCTGTTGTGTTTTCTGCCACATTAAGGCACTAAAAGGAGAGCAGGTTTCCAAAAACACATATAAAAGGCCAGACCTGGCTTAAAATCAGGTTAGGCCCCCTGGATTTTGGCCTCAACCTAGGCAGCCTAACCTCTACTTAAAAGGCAGGCCCGCCTGTATAGGCTCTGAAATGAGGCAGAGACTTTAAGTTCAAATACATAAGCAAAGGATCACAAAACATAAAGCACAGAAAAACAGTGAAATCTCAAATCCAAAACACTGACAAAAGTATTATATTATCAAATAATGTATTAGGTACAAAAGGCAGCACAGCAAAAAATGACAAAAACAATGCAAAAATAGGCAAACTAATACAAATAAAATCTAAAGACAGTACTTAAGTACTGCTGGCACCAGTAACATAGCTGCTTAAGTATGTGGTCCTGCCTCTTTAGGGGTCACATACATGGCATGGCACATAACCAAAAAAACTAAACTTATACTTAGCACAAAACATAACAGTAAATTTAAGCACCAGGTCAATGTATTACATAAGTACAACACAGACAAAGTAAAACAAACACTATATACAAATCTTTATCTTTAAACAACAAAAAAAGACTAAATAAAAAATAAACTTAAGAAAGGGTAACAACTCTGATTGAACCATAATAGACCCTGGTTGAAGCTTATAGGCTCTTGCTGGCCACAACTCCATGCTTGAAGTAGGCAGCTCAAAGACTGGTGGATGAAGGCCATGGGCTTGTGCAGAAAAAAAGGCACTGAATTGTGTTTCTTACAGATGGGAAAGCAGACCAGTCTCTCCACTAGCTAGACAGGGAACTATAAAGTACAGGCAGGTTCAGAGTAGCATTGGAATGAGTTCTTTTCTGCTTTATTTGTACTTTGTTACTCCTTGTGTTCAATCCCTTCCTTGTATTCTTTATTTTATTAAAAAAAAAAAAAACATTTACAGTTTTCGACTCCTTTATGGTTATTTCAGAAATAGCTTAAGAGCATTTCCTTGCGTCAACAAGACAATATACTTCAGTCAGCATGCAATCCTTTAGCTTACAATACACTCACATCCATTTATCTTGTCGATCCACCTAAGCAGAGATGGAAAAGGGGCAGACAATTCTTAATAGTTGGAAATAACTGTTACTCATCAAATATGGACTAATTTTTCATTTATAACTGGTTGCAACACATACATTAAAGCATAGCTTAACATTCTCAATATTGCTTAATTAAATTCTGGGTCACGGGGCCAGAGCCTATGGAATCATCAGGTGCAAAGCAGGATGCCTGCCTGGAGAGGGTACCAGTCCATTTCAGGAGTTATTCATGCATACACACACAGAGCCAGTTTTGAAGTGCCAGTTAATATAACACATGGGCATCTTGAGACTTTAGAAGAAAACTGAGTTCATGGAGAAAAACCACAGGCAACAAATGTGTATCTGTGAGGCAACAGCACTATCCACTGCAGCATTATGTGACCTATCATATTAAAAATAAATTTTATTATTATTAATTAACATTGCTATTGATTAATAGCAGCTGATAAGAAAGAAATATTATGTCCCCTGTTTTGCAGGTATGCTTTTTTCACTCTTTTTATCTCCTGTCATTTAAGTTAAAACCAGGAAAGTCTTCAAACTAATGAAATTATTAAATTAATAATGCAAATAGTAAATAAAGTCAGTGGGATATTGTTATAATATTAAATATTACTTTGGTCAGTGACTTAATGGGAGAGAATGGTGGCATTTCTACAACTTTTAGTAGGGTTCTTTCTTATTCTTAGGCAAGAATTTTTGCATTACTACTTATCAACTTTTAGTTGGCTTCCTTCTTATTTTTTGGCACTGAGTAAGTATACAACACTGGCAAAATCAATGTATGCCCATGGCACTCCAGTAGATGGTGCTGTAAAGTTATCAACTCCATTGAACTCAAGAATCCTTTGTAGTACTCAATGTTTATTGTGCACTGGTACATACAAATTTAAAATTAGTATATAACTTCTGGTATCTTTATTTAGGTGAAAGTCAATAAAGATAATGCATTATTGTTTTTGTTTTCTTCACCTAGCTCACTATCACAGAGGCATCTCTTTGGCACTATATACGTTACCTACAGCACTAAACGCACTGAAGTGAATGCTGTGTACGAATGAAAGTGGGGTACAAACGTAGATTATGAGGTACAGGTGGGAGAAGTAAAACCAAAGGATGTGAAAGGTGCAACATGTCAAAGTGGATATTAAAGGTAGCCATTTAAAAATATAAAAAGTGCACTGAAAAGGTTAGTGAACTGAATTGAAAAGTGAATTGAACTGATCTGATCTGCACACCGGTTCACCTTTTACTAATATCCCATCATCCACTAATTCATTTGTCTCTATTCCAAATGGAGGCAGCTCTATACTTTATTTCATACGTTATTAGTGCAATAGTCTACCAGCAGTGTGATTACACATACCCTACCAACTATCCAGAAAATAAACAAGGCTTTTTCCAGTTGGGACCCCAAACTTTAATCTTGTTTATATTCTGTTATAATTTTTTTTCTTCAACATTTTAAACACCTGCTATTTTCTACATGTAATTATTGGTGTTTTCTCAAATTACAGGTCTTCAGGCTTGTCTTCCAAATTTTTTTTAAGATGTAATTTTTGCTTGATATTCCTGTCATGCAGTGACTCAAACAGCACCCGATTTTTAGGACCAGACACGTCTCTGTTAGGAGTCACTATATCTTGGTGCTATCAATTCAATCACTGTTGTTTTCAGAGACTCTTTATCTGGTATTGGAATCAGGAGCCATCAAACATTACCAAGAGATTTTTTTTATAAAAATAGAATGGTTATATGTATTTTTAAACTGTTTTTTTCAGGTTAGTACTAGCTGTTTGTACTATGTATTACTTTTCTCTTGATTTTAATGTCCATTCAGCTTCTGTAACACTGCTTTTTTTGACTCTGCTTCTGCACAAGTTAAGTTAATGATTACCATGAAAAACTTTATTGACCAGACAGAGCAGAAAAACTTGACCCGTTGCAACCTGATGATCAGACAGAGTAGCAACAAATAAGTATTATATTTGTGTAACTGAAAGGGCTCAGAAGCCTTCTTCTTTCAGTGCTTTGTTTTTTAATTGTAATGCCAATTTACAGTTCCTAATTAGGCTTTTGTTTTTGGCACAAATGGTTGACATCAGTCTTAATTGTCACAGTCTTTGAATACACATGCTGGAATTATACAGCAAGAGTTGGAGGAAGTAAAACCTCTAGTGTAGCCTCTCATTTCTTGTGTTTTTATCCTACCACATTGTAGGAGCTTTAGTTCTGCAGTGGTACGCAATACACTGCATCATTATTGTCAGGTAATTGTTAATTATTGATTTAAACACTCTTGCAACATGATCAGTAAAAACTTAAACTCTGGTCTCAGGAGTTGTAAGCAGTGCTAACCCCATTGCCACCACACACAACAAAAGAAAAAACATGTATGTCCATTGGCTCCAGCAGACCCCCGTGACCCTGTAGTTAGGATATAGCGGGTTGGATGATGGATGGATGGATGTATGTCCAATTTTGTGGTAAAAGCATTATGATTAGCTGCCAAGCATAAATAAGGGTAATGCAAGGAATAATATTATAATAAACTTCCAAAAAGGGACACCAAAATAGAATACAGCTGTATTCTATAGCTGTAAACCAGGCTTCTGTAAAGGCTGTGGGAGATATAGTTTATCAAAGGTTTGAATATTACGTGGGGTTAGGTACAACTGATTAATCCTAGGCTAAATGGCAGTGGAAGTACTGCTGGGTCTCCAGTCAGAGCTGCTCAGATTTGGGAGTGGAGAAGACACAAGGCTTTATTTTAATAGCATAGTGTGATGTGTCTGTCGATATCATAAGAATGATGATGGATGTGATTACTGGCAGGATGGAAGAGAAGACCAGAGGTTGCTACTGAAAGGGTTTGGAGGTGCTATACAGAGCAAAAGTTAAGGCATTTTCATTATATTGAGAGATGCAAAGAGCATAGCCTTTTTTATTTTGTATTATTTCCTCATTAGATTTATTCCTTCTTTTAATGCCTCCTTTACTTATTTAGTTCTGTAGTTAAAGCCCTTTTGCTCATCCTTTAGGCTCCCATGATGTCTTTTTGAGTAAGGAATCTTTCAAAACAATCTCCTGCTCATTACAGCAGGTAATATATTTTACGTACAGTCAAACTATTTAGACATCCAAAATAAGATTTACTTATTTCAATTATGCAGAGTAACAACTGTAGAAACAACATGCCCTATCCTGGCCATAAAATTTGGCTTCTCTTACTCACCGGAATCTGCAAGCTTTAGATTATCTGGAACTCGTTGCTGAAGAATGACATATTTGCTGCACAATTGACTGTAGAAATCCTGAACTTCAACAAGATTATCTTCACATGTCTGAATCTGAGCATCAAGTTTAGGAACATCTTGCTGGCAGCTGCATCCAGAGTCTTTCATCTGACTCTGTCTGTGGACTAAATTAATGAACATTCAGTATTTACAGTAATGAATTGTTAGTATAATGATAGTGCAACTGAAACATAATAAGCAACCCCAGAACCAGACACACACACTTGAGGAATACATTACATTTACAGTAAATGAAGCACCAAAAGACTGGCAAATTAGGATTTATAGAGTTCCTATAATAAGTGTTAGTACATCTTGGTTGTGTTTTCCATATTCTCTCAATTAATTCAAATTTAATAAAAAACACTAATATATATTATATTACTAGAGTAATAATAATATTTACTTGGATAAAATGTATATATAATATTTTACATTTTATTATTTTTATAAGTGATTGATTACCTTTATGACCTACTGCCTACTTTTGTAAAGTATTTTTTTTTGTTGAAACATTTCCAAAAATTTTAAATAAAAAAATTGATACATTAAAAATAAATTGATACAAAATGTATTTTGATTATCCATCCATCCATCCATTTTCCAACCCGCTGAATCCGAACACAGGGTCACGGGGGTCTGCTGTGAATTTAAATTGTATTAGATGTACCAGGGCACTCTAGTTAGGTCCTGGAGAGCTGAAATGGCTGCAGGTTTTTCTTCCAACTCCATTTCTTAATTAGAAACCAATCATTAAAAGTCAGTTGTTGATGCAGTTATTACTCAGGCAGTATTTTTGTACTTTGTTTTATTTAACTCATATGTAATAGCTTGTTGTTTTCATAATCAGCTGTCAATAATAATAAGATGCAAATGAAATAGAAAACAGCATCTCACCAGGTAATTAATTCATCCCCTGTAGCCCTGGGATCAGCCTTTTTCTAGTGCAGCCAAGTCCTTTTTTAACCTGAAGATCAAAACTGTACGGAATACTCCAGATGAGTATTCTACATATTGTGTTATATAACCTAACATTCCGTTAGCCTTCTTAATGGTTTCTGAACACTGTCTCGAAGTTGATAGTATAGAGTCCACTACGACTCTTAAATCCTTCTCATAAGGTGTACTCTTGATTTTCAGACCTCCCATCGTGTAATTAAATTTTAACATTAACATTTAACTTCCTGCATGTAATATTTACATTTACTGACATTAAATGCCTGTATGCTGTGCAAGTTCCTCTATGATTCAACAGATTCCAGATTATCTGCCAGTTCATTTTGGAATCAACTTCAGACTTAACCAGTTACTTATATTCCTATCAAAATCATTTATATATATTAAAAATAGCAGCGGCCCTAGCACAGATGCCTGTATAATACTGCTTTTAACATCACCAAATTCTCATGAGGTTCCTCACACCACAAACCTCTGCTTCCTGTGTCTGAGCCAATTCTGCACTCATCTAAAAACATCACCCTGAACTCCCATTTCTTTTAGTTTGATGCCCAACCTCTTATGTGGCACCTTATTAAACTGCTTTCTGAAAGTTAAAATAATTTCATATGCTCCACATAGAATTCCTGCATTTTAGTAAACATGACCTCCCTCTTTTGAACCCATGTTGAATCTTTAGCAAAACTGCTGTTCTTGCCATGTGTTGCTCAACCTTATCCTGAATAATTCCTTTTATTAAGTTTCTTGTGATGCATGTTATATGCCATATAAAACTTACCCATACTATAAATGCATAGCATATGGTTATACTGTCATTTTTCTTTTTCACATAATGGGCACAGTTTTGTGCTCTGATCTAAAACATTCTTTACATGATAGAGCCCAGTAAAAATTGTCCACCTTCATCTACATTAAGCCCCATGAACTAACAAACTGATGAAAAAAGCTTATCACAGCCATATATTTCCTATATTCTTCCCATAACATTAAAATTCTTTTACTCCTAGACATTAGTAATCTAGTGGCAGTGCATGAGTACATCCTAAAAACTAGTAGGTCAAGTAAAAAAGGAGGTACATACAGAGTGTTCCCAGCATGATGTTCATCACCAGAGATAAGCAGCAAACCAGGGTGAGTAAGATTGTTGCCATACGATAACACTTTGTTGATTTGGAGTATGCCATACCTGCAAAAAAGCAAGAAACTCTAAATGCAAAGAGAAATTGGCAAAATTATGACTGTAAATTGTAGGTTATATTACGAATTGTTAAAACACATGCATCATATCCTGTAATCTCATGGTGTGCAAATACAGCCCATAGGGTCCTGTACCAAAATATTAATTTTGATTGCTATACAGTTAGGTCCATCAATATTTGGACAGAGACAACTTTTTTCTAATTTTGGTTCTGTACATTACCATAATGAATTTTAAATGAAACAACTCAGATGCAGTTGAAGTGCAGACTTTCAGCTTTAATTCAGTAAGGCGAACAAAACAATTGCATAAAAATGTGAGGCAACTAATGCATTTTTTAACACAATCCCTTCATTTCAGGGGCTCAAAAGTAATTGGACAAATTAAATAACTGGAAATAAAATGTTCATTTCTAATACGTGGTTGAAAACCCTTTGCTGGCAATGACAGCCTGAAGTCTTGAACTCATGGACATCACCAGATGCTGGATTTCCTCCTTTTTCATGCTCTGCCAGGCCTTTACTGCAGCGGCTTTCAGTTGCCATTTGTTTGTGGGCCTTTCTGTCCGAAGTGTAGTCTTCAACAAGTGAAATGCATGCTCAATTGGGTTAAGATCAGGTGACTGACTTGGTCATTCCAGAATTTTCCACTTCTTTGCTTTAATAAACTCCTGGGTTGTTTTGGCTGTATGTTTTGGGTCATTGTCCATCTGTATCATGAAACGCCGCCCAATCAATTTGACTGCATTTAGCTGGATTTGAGCAGACAGTATGTCTCTGAACACCTCAGAATTCATTCGGCTGCTTCTGTCCTGTGTCACATCATCAATAAACACTAGTGTCCCAGTGCCACTGGCAGCCATGCACGGCCAAGCCATCACACTGCCTCCACCATGTTTTACAGATGATGTGGTATGCTTTGGATAATGAGCTGTTCCACGCCTTCTCCATACTTTTTTCTTGCCATCATTCTGGTCGAGGTTGATCTTGGTTTCATCTGTCCAAAGAATGTTTTTCCAGAACTGTGCTGGCTTTTTTAGACATTCTTTAGCAAAGTCCAATCTAGCCTTTCTATTCTTGAGGCTTGTGAGTGGCTTGCACCTTGCAGTGCACCCTCTGTATTTACTTCAATGCAGTCTTCTCTTTATGGTAGACTTGAATATCGATACACCTACTCCCTGGAGAATGTTGTTCACTTGGTTGGCTGTTTTGAAGGGGTTTCTCTTCACCATGGAAATGATTCTGCGATCATTCACCACTGTTGTCTTTCGTGGACATCCAGGTCTTTTTGCGTTGCTGAGTTCACCAGCGCTTGCTTTCTTTCTCAGGATGTACCAAACTGTAGATTTTGCCACTCATAATATTGTAGCAATTTCTCGGATGGTTTTTTTCTGTTTTCGCAGCTTAAGATAGATAGATAGATAGATAGATAGATAGATAGATAGATAGATAGATAGATAGATAGATAGATAGATACTTTAGGATGGCTTCTTTCACATGCATGGAGAGCTCCTTTGACCGCATGTTGTCTGTTCACAGCAAAATCTTCCACATGCAAGCACCACACCTCAAATCAACTCCAGGCCTTTTATCTGCTTAATTGATAATGACATAATGACGGACTTGCCCACACCTGCCCATGAAATAGCATTTGAGTCAATTGTCCAATTACTTTTGAGCCCCTGAAATTAAGGGATTGTGTTAAAAAAATGCTTTAGTTGCCTCATATTTTTATGCAATCGTTTTGTTCACCCCACTAAATTAAAGCTGAAAGTCTGCACTTCAACTGCATCTGAGTTGTTTCATTTAAAATTCATTGTGGTAATGTACAGAACTAAAATTAGAAAAATGTTGTCTCTGTCCAAATATTTATGGACCTAACTGTACATTATTTAATTTTGTTATTAACAGCATATTGAGCAGTACTATATGGAAAGACAGAGTTACTGTTCACATTTCATAATTAAATAAGTTAAACCATTGTCTGACTTTTATGAAAAACAAAGTGGGAGCAATTAATTAACAGACCCCAAGGATATGAAACAGATAAGTTTTCCTTAATGCAGTTATCTTTTAAACTAAGAATCAATCTGTGTTCTGAATATACTGGTCTGGTACATCATATGTTATCAATTTCCTTTAGCTCCTCTGAGATCTTAAACTCTTTTTATTCTTGAACAAAACTTGCCCCTTTCTCTGATAACAATACTGAACCCAAAATTCAAATTTATTTAAAAATGAAAATTCTTTACATTTGCTGGGTATCAATTTGCCGTGTTTAGTGTTATACTCTTTCAGCAGATTATCTGAAACTCTAGTATGTACTAAATGTTTTTCATTGTCATGTTCATAAAATTTACTTTGAGTCATTGTAAATCTAAACTACTGAAAGGTCAGTTACTCAAATCAAAAAAGCTTTCATTATTCACTTAACTCAAACTTCATAAAACATGCCAAGACCATGTTTCCAATTCCTCCAATGTTTATCACTGTGAAAAAGATGAAACTTTCACTTTTTTCTTTTCTACAATCCTTAAATATTTAACATCTCAAAAGCTGCGTGTTGTCCCTGCTATCGTTGACACTCAGCGTCTCGACAAATTGTTTTACTTTACCTATAAAATGACTGCATTTTCAACAACAGTCTCTGTATCTGTTTGACCAGTTGTGGTGCCTTTACATCACATCTTGACTTCAAGATCCCTTTGAGAGTTTTTGTTGATCTCTGTTGGTCACTGCCTTAAGTCTCTTTGAAGCCTACATCCTTTTTTCCTAGTCTTTACATTAGTATTCTCTTTACATTTCAACAGTAATTACCCATTTTAAAAGACAAAGTTTACATGTGTCTGATTACACAAACTCTTTGCTTGATATTTTATACTTAACACTTCAAAAAAGATGTTCATGCTACATTTACTGTCCCACCTTTCGTCTAATGATCATTGTGAACATTATCAGTCTGGTTTTAGCTCTGGCCATAGAAACATCTTTATTGCCAGTTTTACGGTGCGGTATTTTAGAGAACTGTGATGTAAATCTGACCCACATTTTACTTTAACTGGATTTGTTGGCAGCATTTGTGTGAGGATGTAACATTTCTCTTTATTAAAATAATGCAATAGCAAAGATTTACTGAGTGACAGAGAAAAAAATTTGAGAAGGCAAAATCAAATCACAATTTTATTTGCTACTTGTATTAAAATAATCAATCATTGTCCTATCCATGCCAGGCAAAGTTTAATTGGATTTTGGCACAATGAATGGTGCTGCAGCAGTTAAGATACTTGCTTGCTTGCTCTCTCTTTCTTTTGGTCTCAGTGCTCTGGCCATTATCTTCTACAGATTCTACCAGAATTGTAGAAGCTTGGAGAGTGGAAGGCAACTCAAAAGTTCAAGGTTTAAGTATATAGGTGGTTGTGGTGCCCTGGTCTCCAAATATGACATACAGTATATGTTTGTGACTGGGGTGTCTCTATCTAGTTAGCACATATAGCAACTCTAGGAAAGTTTATTTCTATTCTCATGTTTTCAGTTCTCTCAAGTGCACATTTTGGTATACTTTGATTCTTGTTACTGATATCCTCAATACAAAATCACAAGAAAACAAAGCATTACTTGTACTACATACACATGACAATAAACTTGACTTGACTTAATTTGACAATATAAAACATTCTTTTCCTTCTGATCTTTTAAATAGTCTTCAATCTGTAACTTATTTCACTTAATCTGGAATTTACACTGGAAGTTAAAATGAAATATGTTTTTAAATTGACATACTTTCAGTGTTAAACATTGCATTGCATCTAGATAGATCTAGAATTTACCATTGCTGAAACAATCTATTACACCTTTATCATTTTACAATTAAACTATTACAACTTGAAGAATTTTATAAAAGAGAGGAAAACATTCAGTGTATCATGCTTATTACAGTAGTCACTAAAGGAGTTTTTAATGAAACATTCCTCTGTTAGTCTTTTAATTCACTTAAGGTAGGGGTGGTCAAAATCAGTCCTGGAGGGCCACAGTGACTGCAGGTTTTTGCTCCAACCCAGTTGCTTAATTAGAAAACAATCCTTGTTAATTATTTAATTTCATGGCTTGTTAGTACTTTAACTCTGCCATGTCAGGTCATTCTCATATATGATTTTTTTTTCCTTTCTAAGGATATTATCCAAATGATTTGAAGTCTAAAATAAATTAATAATTCTAAGTGCTTCACTTTTTTCTCTTTACTTTCCTTCCAAGTATTTAATTAAACCAAATAGTGCACGATAAATACACATAACTGGAGAAATGCTGGTTTCGTTTGTCGTTTGTATCTTATTGCTAATAAAGAGCAATTAAAAACCAGGAATACAGCTGTTTAAGACTAAACTAAGCAATATGGGTTCAAAATCTTAACAAGCGAGACAACTAAAGTGAAGCAGAAGTGTTACTTGTGCAATAAGTGCTTCTTATTAAGCAATTGGTTTGGAACACATATCTGCAGCCACTGCAGCCCTCCAGCAACGACTTTGCACACCCTTGACTTAAGGTTTTCCATCCACATCAGACTTCTTATGTCATTTCTATTGGGTTCCAAGTACTTAGTATACAAAATTTAAAAAACTGTTCCCAAACCTTAAAGCTGGGCATGGTTTATCGCAATCTTAAACACACCTAAAACAAAGCTCTTAATGTTTTTTTGGAGAATCAATTATAATAGTTCACAATATTTTGGTTTAGGACCTTTAGTGTCCTTTCTCCTATACAATGGTTGTATGAAATATACAATTGAATTGTTACATCTGTTTACAAAGTCATTGCTAAATTTAATTTTTGGACATTAGTCTTAATGGCACTTGCTTTATTTTTTTCTGTCTTGCTTTATATACTGTATCTGGGCTTGGATTTATTTAGATACAGTGTCCAAGTTATCTGTTAGTTCAATATATTTTACTGTTTTTGCCCCTTGACTTTCTTGGGGTATTATGGATACCGCAATGAAAAAATAATATACGCTTACTCTACTGGTTACAAAAGGCAGGAACCAGCATTGACCATGCCAATCAGAATCAACCAGAGTGTACACTCACAGACGTGCTCACACTCACCCATAGTAGACTAGGACAGAATCATCTGTCCACTCGAGTACTTGTCTTTTAACTATGGAAGAAATCTGCAGCTTTCCAAGGAAATGGGGAGGTTACTAAACCTCTAGATGGAAGTCTTCCCGGTTAGGATAGGAAATAGGATCCATGAGAGGAGGAAATTCTATCTATCTATCTATCTATCTATCTATCTATCTATCTATCTATCTATCTATCTATCTATCTATCTATCTATCTATCTATCTATCTATCTATCTATCTTGCTAGCTAGTTGAGATTTATTTAATGGACTGGGATGGCTATCTTGCTTCTTTTTCTTACTTTGTAAAGCATGTCTATATTTATTGAAACACACAAAGCAGTTCCATTCCATGTGATATCTTTGTAGCAAACAAGGCTATTTTTTCTAAAGGTGAAACAAAAATTAAAATGCCACCTAATGAATCATATTACAAAGGTTTAAATACACACATTTGTTTTTGAAAACAGAAATTTCAATAATAATAATAATAATAATATATTTTATTTATATAGTGCCTTTCCCATGCTCAAGGCACAATGCAGAAAAATAAAATATAATATTAGAAAATATAGATTGTGCATTTTAATAATTGTTCAACACAAAATATTTGCTCAAATTTGGATGTGGTGAGTTGCGCACAAGTGTAGAGTTTAATATTCTGCGTTCGCTTGTTAAAACATTGTTTTGTAGTTTAAACAGAACTGTGTCACCCTATTCAAGAACTGTGTATTATGAAAGATGCTATAATAAATGATAGATAGATAGATAGATAGATAGATAGATAGATAGATAGATAGATAGATAGATAGATAGATAGATAGATACTTTTATTAATCCCAAGGGGAAATTCACATACTCCAGCAGCAGCATACTGATACAAAAAAAAAATTAAATTAAAGAGTAATAAAAATGCAGGTAAAAACAGACATGGTTAATTCATTTGAAAACTTAGCTCAATTCTCTAGACTCTGGTTTTTCTTAAAAGACATGATTGAAATTTAAGTGTTGGGAATACATTCCAGTAGGGACTTACACCTACTGAAAAACTCTTGGTGAAAATTTATTAAGCCCACATAACTCTTTAAAATAAAAAAATATATATCACAGAAAGATGTATATAAACAATATATGCTACTTTAGCCTATTGTTCATTAATCAACAACAGTGTCATGCCAGACTATATTATTTACAAAACTGTGTCATGGAAGATAGGAACGCTTAAAACTGAGTAACAAACAGAAAGCATACAAAAATGTACAAAATGTCAATCTAATTTATAAATAAATAAATTCCATTAAATGTTTTAATTACGAACAATAAATTTTTAAACTGTGTGTAAAGTTTTTTTTTTCATTCTTCAAGAAAGAACTATAGCCTACGAAGTAGCGCACTGTGCAATTACCTGTAAATGAAAAGAAGCGTTCTGGCTTTTGGCTTATCAGATGTGTTACAACACATTTTCTTGGCACGCGAGTACAGCTACACGAGGCGTGTTCGGTAGTGAAGAGTGAACTTTATTCTGCTTATTAGCATTCCCGAAAATGTGTTCATTTTAATAGTTACGCAAACCATTTTAGCAAAATAAGCACTTATTTCATAAAACATATTAAATGCTCACTACATGGGGTTAAAGTAAAAGTAATCTCACATTGCTGTCAGTAGCACTGCAAATAGAATTTGTTTATGTAATGCCTAGTCGTGACTGGAGGCAATAATTAGGAGCTCGTAAAAAAGAACGTTTAGAATAGTCCGATGTATAAAACAAAGTGATGAATCCATGGATAAATTAGCTAAACTATTGAACTGCAAAGGTATTGTTAGCACAACAGAGTCCACTCTGCTACCCAAATACTTTTCAGGAATTAAACGACTGAAATCGCAGTTTTAGAACTTGCAATCAATGAAAACGCTACCGTGTATTTATTTTCAAACCCAATCATCAAAAACTAGATACCTTCATTTTAGCATTACACCTTAAATTATACCCGAAAGCATTAAGGGGTTAAAAGCCGACTGTTGTCTGTGGGCGATACCATTTGACAAGAAATGAAACACTTTTAGATTTTCTCAGATTTTTCTGAATTTATCATCGTGTGAATCCAAATCGACAGCAAAGGTTTGTTTAACGTCTGTATTTTGCACGTTCTCTGTACGTGTAGGTGACGATTCCTCTCAATACCCCCCATACCCTCCCCGTCCTCTCCACAAAGTCGCAACTAACGATTCCAAATAGGCCCTATGGGAAGGGTGGGCGTGTGAGAGAGTGGCCGTGCTGTAGAATGTCGTCCAGACTGCTGCTTCCTGCAGTTACTATGAAAAGAACAGTTAACAAGGAGTCCTTGTTTTACATAGCAATTTTTCACTTTACAAGATTTATAAAAAAAAAAGCTGTTCGCATGTATGTTTGCATATGCACAAATTCTGTATTAATATGAATTATATGTATGTATATAAATGGGGAGGTTATTAAACCTCTAGATGGAAGTCATTAATAAAGTATCTATCTATCTATCTATCTATCTATCTATCTATCTATCTATCTATCTATCTGTCTATCTATCTATCTATCTATCTATCTATCTATCTATCTATCTATCTATCTATCTATCTATCTATCTATCTATCCCGGTTAGGATAGGAAATAGGACCCATGAGAGGAGGAAATTCTATCTATCTATCTATCTATCTATCTATCTATCTATCTATCTATCTATCTATCTATCTATCTATCTATCTATCTATCCACACAGAGACTTATATAATATGATACTGTAAGTAGCATTGTCTATTAAATTTGTTCCAACACGTTTTCTTGGCACCCGATTACAGCTACGTGCTTAGTTAACGCACATGAGTGAACAGTTAAGAAAAGTGAACTTTATTTTGCTTATCAGCGATACTAGAAATATTTCTTTTTGAAATAATTGCCGGATCTTGTTGAAGGTTCAAACTGCCCTATATTTAATGTTTAATAAAGGTCCTTCAACACTATCTTATTGCCTATAATCAATCAAACAGTGATGATAAACTGAACGTTAACATCTTTCCGGTGAAAAATCATGCTATGCTGTGCTAACACAGTACTGTAGTCAGTCCAAATGGGAGTACCTTTGGATTTTCTTATTACAACAGTTATAAAGCAATGTTAAGAGCAATTCTGAACTTACAAGGTGATGGACAAGGATATTATGGAGAAAAGACAGTCCACCGACAGGCAGGTCCGGTGAACTGGCGTTGATAAATTGGCTCAATTGTGTGTGCGTGTGTGGGCGTGTATGTGACAGGGCTGACGCCCTGGCCGGCGATTTTTCCTGTAGTGCGCTTGATGCTTGATGGTATAGGCTCCAGCCTCCCCGCGACCCTGCGCAGGATACATATACATACGGATGGCGAAACGCAATGTGAATAAAACGAGCAGTTGACTGTAGCTCTACTCAAACCCCAGCTCCGTCATTTATACTAGGTTAGGGTTTAGAGCAGAACAGTTGTCAATGTTACTGATTTTATTTAGACTTCTTTTGAGACTTTTGACTACTTTATGTACATATGTATTCATATATACAGTATATATTTTGCATGCTTGGGTACCCGGGGTTTTTCTGTTTGCTGGTTGTTTCAAGTTCAAGTATAAACAAAGGAGTTCTCGGCCGAGTGAGTCAAGTCGTCATGTCCGTTATATTCACATTCGAGGTCTCTGGGTTTTTCATTCATTCATTCATTCACGAATATGGGTCTAATATCATTAGCGTGAAGTTTCGGTCTACCTCTTCATTTTCTATGAACAGTGAGTCCTGAAGAAACTTTACTTTCAACCAGACAGTGTTAACTCACAATAGTTAGGATCGTTTGATTAAATCATATTTACCTGGCAGTTTTTCGTTTGGCATTTTAATGATTGGCCGTGTAGCACTTGAACCGATTTCTTCGTTGAATTCGTGCAGCGCAGTGTAGTGTTCACTCGTATCCATTTTTCCTGAGCACGTTGAAGCGACTGGTAGATACTGCTCCTTGTCGTCTCCTGTCTGTCAGTTATCTCCCTACAGTCTCGCTTGCCTCGGGAGATCACTCGCTTTTTCTCTCTGTGGAGATTTCCTGTGCGTATTACTCACAAGCCCGGTCCCGTACCAAAGCCAAATAAAACAAACATTATCCAAAGCAAATCGTACTGCTGCAGGAGTGAACCTATTTTCGCAATCGTTTACAACACGCTTTATCTCCGTATAAAATTAAACCAAATCTAAGCTTTGACTTGTTACTTTTTACAAGTTATTAAAAAATAAATACTGCCGAATGCAATCTCTTACTGTGGAGCATTGCAGACACGCGTTAGCAATATGAGTGTTGGAAGGTGATGGTGGTCGGAGATCCAGACACAGGATTCAAAGAAAAGCAAGAAAGATCCTAATGAAAGAAGCCTTGTTTAGTAAAAAACAAACAAACAAACAAAAAAAAAAGCATAACGTGTAAAATAGAAAGACTAGATTTTGTGTTATAAACATTGTACGTCAGGTGTTATATTTTTGTGTTTAGTTTTTATAGATAGATAGATAGATAGATAGATAGATAGATAGATAGATAGATAGATAGATAGATAGATAGATACTTTATTAATCCCATATATATATATATATATATATATCGAACTTTGACAGATTAATTAAGTTTATGGGCTGGCTTTATTTTTTAAAAATGCGAAGTTCTTTGAGATAGACTGAAATCTGAGGAGTTTTGTATGGTCTATGTTTTGTTTTTTTGAAAACAACTTTGATGCTTCTTTAATTTACTTTTTCTTAAATATTAAATCAGTTGTTAAATAATTTGTTCCCATTTTTAAGCTTAAAAGAATGTCCATTGAATTGTGTCTGCATCTCCAGCCAATGCACCCTGTGAGCTCAACACTTAAAGCACCTTAATAATTTATTGATCATTAGTTAAAACATCATATTAAGACTGAACTGGTCATGTTACATAACTTTAAAGTGTTCTTTGTGCTATACTACCAAAAATAAAACATATACAGATACTGTTTTGCAGTAAATATGTTTAGCATGGTGCTCTATGTGTTCAGTTTAATGGATCAAATAGACTGTAGTGCAATGTCTGCCTTACCGTGGGCCATGCTTCACTGTGGGTGTGGTGTTCTTTTGATGATGTGTTGTGTTATTTTTGCACCAAACATATACTTTTGGAATTATAGCCAAATAGTTCGGCCTTGGTCTCATCAGACCATAATTAATTTTTTCACGTTTGTGGGAGACTGGGTATACATTTTTGCAAAGTTTAGCAGGGCTTGGATGTTTTTCTTTGTAAGAAAATCACTTCCATCTTGTTACTCTACCCCACAAGCCAGACATATGAAGAATATGACTGATTGTTGTCACTTGTAGGGAAAAAACAGTACTGGCCAGAAAATCCTTTAATATTTAATATAGACCTCTTGGTGGCCTTCTTGACAAATGTTCTCCTTGTCATCCCCTCATTCTTGGAGGGACATCCTGATCTTGGTAGAATACCCATATTTTCTCCACTTGTTGATGACTGTCTTCACTGTGCTCCATGGGATATTTAATGTTTTGTATACGTTTTGTACTACTGTTCTGATTGATACCTTTCATTGATGAGCTCCCATTCATGTTTTCAAAGTTCTTTGGAGACCATGGCTTTTGGAGTATGATGCAATCAAGAGGATATCAGAATAACCTTACAGGAACAGCCAAACTAGATCTGACCCAATTCAGAGCCATTGTAATTGATGTCAGGTGTTTAGTAACTACTATTTGAGAGGAGACTTCTTGTGATTGGTCGATTCTCAACACAGCCACATTCTTGATTGTTGTAGGGTGTGCACACAAATGCAATCGTGTTTTGTATGATCTTTTTTTTTTTCACTAAACAGTTTCTGATTTGTTTTCTCCTTCTTTGTATAGAGTGCAATTTTGCAATAATAGTGGAATAAGTTCTGACAGGATTTATCTTGGTTTCATGTTTTAATTACACAAAATTTGCAATTTTGGCAGGAACTGTATTTGTAGACGTTTTATATCCACTGTAAATTTTATTTGATGTGCTAAGAATTTTTACATTGTTAATGTACTTTTTTATATACAGTGTTGCACTTATCTTTAAATTCCAGTGTTAAAGTATATGCATGTCTTTTCTAGTGGTTTCTCTGCATTAAGGGCCTGTAGGGCGCAGCCACACTATTTGTGTAACATAAGCAATAAGCTTCTTTCAGCAACTTATTAATATATATAACAACACTCATCTTTGTCTTCATAAGCATTTTTTTCAATTTTCTATTAACAACAAACATCTAATATTTTAATAGCACATTTTCATACATGGGATGTAGTTGAGTGTGTTTTATAAGATGTCAAAGAAAAAATGCAGAAAAAATAGAACTAAATAAATATATGAATAAATAAATGAAATACCAAAAATAAAAACAATATATCAATATACACTTAAATAATACATTTATACAAGTAAGAGATAAAGTGGAGTCCTTACTTATAGATTTTTAAATCTCTCATGGTCGGAGGGCCAGGGAGGACAGAAAAAAATAATACAACTCCAGTTTTCAAGATGCAGTAGAAAAAAAATCTGCAGAGGTAATATAATGTTTACTGGGCAGCATGGTGGCGCAGTGGTTAGCGCTGCTGCCTCGCAGTTAGGAGACCTGGCTTTGCTTCCCGGGTCCTCCCTGCGTGGGGTTTGCATGTTCTCCCCGTGTTTCCGGTTTCCTCCCACAGTCCAAAGACATGCAGGTTAGGTGCATTGGCGATTCTAAATTGGCCCTAGTGTGTGCTTGGTGTTTGTGTGTGTGCGCACCCTGCGGTGGGCTGGCGCGCTCCCCAGGGTTTGTTTCCTGCCTTGAGCCCTGTGTTGGCTGGGACTGGCTCCAGCAGACCCCCAACCCTGACCCTGTAGTTTGGATATAGCAGGTTGGATATTGGATGGATGGATAGATGGATACTATCTATTAGAAGTGGAACTAAAATGCTGCTCTAAAAAGCCAAATTACAAAAGTGGGTTTTTAAGAGTATCACTATTGATAAAGAATTTGAAAATTTTAATGCATAATGGCTAAAAGCCACCTAACCACTTATTTGTTGCTGAGTTCTTGGAATAATGTTCAAACTGGTATAAGAGGATCTAAGATTGCAACTAGGAATTTATAGAACAGGCACTACAAAATGTAAAAAGGATTAAGGTCATTCAGAGCTTTATATACAATTAATAGTTTTAAAATTTTATTTCAAAAGAACACAAATAACCAATGTAATAATGCTAAAACTAATGTGATATACTCTTTTTAATTTTCTTGCTTTTTAGTTATTTTGGTGTGTGTTCAGACCAAAGTGTGTGTATATTTATTTATTTATTTATTTATTTATTTATTTATTTATTTATGTATTTATTTATTTAAAGAGTTTCTGTTAAAAGCCAAATTTCCCAAGTTCCCAAAGTTCTATCTATCTATCTATCTATCTATCTATCTATCTATCTATCTATCTATCTATCTATCTATCTATCTATCTATCTATCTATCTATCTATCTATCTATCTATCTATCTATCTATCTATCTATCTATCTAAACAGCTAATTACAAGAGCCAGAACTTGCTTCACATGCGAAATGCAGTATTTGTGTCACTAAAAATGAATCAAAGAATGGCATGCTGGTGCTTGAATTGTCTCTTTAGTATTTGAAATTGTCTTTGGGCTGGGTGCTGCAAGCCTAATTCTACCGATGAAGGTAAATTTGAATGGTACTACAGTGTTCTAGGCTTACCCTTTGATGTCCGTGTGTGCACGTGTAATTTAAATGTTGCAGTTTAGTGATGGAGCTTGAAGGCTGAATGAGGACTTCCTCTTTTAAAAATATTGTTAATAGCCCCCACACTTGCCTGACCGAAATCCAATAGAACAACTCTGGGACATTATGTATCGGTCCATCCGACGCTGTCAGGTTGCACCTCAGACTGTCCAGGAGCTCAGTGATGCCTCAGTCCAGATCTGGGAGGAGATCCCCAGGACACCATTCATCATCACATTAGAAGCATGGCGCAACATTGTCAGGCATGCATGCAGGCACGTGGGGGCCGTACAAACTACTGAATACGATTTTGAGTTGCTGCAATGAAATTTAGGCAAAATGGACTAGCCTGCTGCATCATTTTTTCACTTTGATTTTCAGGGTGTCTTTGAATTCAGCCCTCTGTAAGTTGATAATTTTCACTTCCATCAAACAATGTGGCACCCTTTCGTTCCTAACACACTACCCAGTCCATATCAGTAGAGATATCCAGCATGATTTTTTCTCCATTGAGATGTGATGTGTTTTCAAAGTGTTCCTTTAATTTTTTGAGCAGTTTATTTTCTTAGGCAGTGGGTTGTTGCAAAGCTCCTGGTTTGCCTAACTTTTTTGCTGTATTGTGTCTGATAATGACTATTGTGGAGACTGTCCCGGACACAGACAGGCAGACATGCTCATGTCACCCAACACACATTTATTTTCACTACTATTTACAATTATTGTGCCACAAACCCCAATCTTCCCCAAAGTCCAGGCCAACCACTCTGCCCTATTCGGACCGCCTCCTTCTCTCTTTCTATCACCTTGTCCTGCTTCCACCTGACTCCAGCTTCGAATGAAGGGAGGCGGCCTCTTTTATCCGTACCCGGATGTGTTCCAGGTGTGCACTGGCAATCCCAAGGACACGCCCCATTGTGGCGGAAATGCCGACTGTCCTCCCGGAAGTACTCCGGGTGTTCCCTCTCTTCTTCCCCCCAGCACTTCCTGGTGTGGCGGAAGTACTGGGGTTCAGGGTCCTTCAGGCAGGGGGACGCCCCCTGGTGGTGACTATGGGCCCCTACAGGGTTGGGCTTCCAAGCCCTGTACCCGTGGCCCCCAATACAACCAGGGCGGACGCACCCTCGCGGTCTGGAGGAGGAATGAGCCCTCCTCCTGTCTTCCTGGGTGTCCCGGCCGGGCTATGTCAAAGGGTATCACTATATTATGAATGTAATCGAGACAAACCATGCAACAAGCATTCCATTGTCTGATGGATTTCTTGTGATGCATTGTGCATTGACTCACATATCTCTTTACGATTATCAAATATTATTAGTCTGGTAAATTAATATTAACATTAGAGAAGTCTGGATACATAATGGTCAGTTCTGGTATGCCTCCATTTGAATGTTCTTGCCAAATAAAGCCAGTTGTTTGCGCTTGGAATTTTGAGACCTGCTCTGAATGCTATTATACTGTAGAGACATCTACCTCTATCATTAGGCATTCAGAAATATTAAACAATATAGTGTTTTAATTTAAAAAGATCTATATTGATTATTTGAAAACTGATGGTTGTGAATTACTGGAAAAAAATCTCCTGTAAAAAAAGTTATCCGGTCGTGTGTGGGTTAGTGTTGCTTCCTCCTAGATCCTTTATCTTAGGTGTACAACTGTTAGGTTTCTATGTGTATTTATAAATTCTCTTATTCTCTAGTTTGAATTGTACCTTACAAAGACATATGTATGAAATGTTAATAGTACATATGCCCTGTGGGTGTGTGCCTGAGAAGGTCTTTCTATGGACAGATGCCCCCTCAAGTATTTGGCCTTGTCTTAGGCCTGAGGCTTCAGGGACTGACTATGGCTCCCCACAATCCTCAACCATAATTAAGTGGATCTGAGTATGTAACTTTATGTTATGTCACTGTATATAACATAGTACTTGTATGCATCTGCTTCTCATGGCTGATGTTGAATACCTCATAGATTGCAGTCCAGTTATTTTTGTTGTTATAGTGCTCAATTGAGACAGTTTCTAAATTCATGTATCTGTTAATCATTAAGTATCACTTTTCAACTGACAAGGGAACTTGTTCAAAATATATTTTTGATAACATGCAGTTCGTTCAGAAAGTTCACATTCAAATCAATCCCTTTATCTGGACAATTTATAACCCAGCGTCAAAGCTTTCTAATAGCTAGTGTCTTGTAGATATAAAAATGGCTCTAATTGAGTTATTCACAAATTCTCTAAGACATTTAGAACAATCAACAGTTTCATACATCAGGAATTTATAAGTCATTTTTAATGGTGCTTGGCAACCAAAGCCGAGATTTAAGACTTGATGTTTCTTCTCCATTCTTTGGACATCCAAAGATGTGCACATTAGGTGAATTACTAACTGAATGTGTGACATGTATGAGTTTGTCCTGCGAACCCCTGGCATCCCATCATAAATTTAATAATTTTACATTAATAAGCTCTAGCTTCCATTACCTTGAAATAGGATTAAGCTGGTTACACTAAATAGGTGGATGCTAATAGTTCACTTTTGAATTATTCACATTGCTACTTTAATTTTGTTTAATGACAATTTCTCAAAGATCTATATAATGCATAACTTTAGTACATTTGTTTCCATATACTGTATAGTTATAAAGTTAGAGCACAGGTTTGACTTTTTCATGTTTATGGTAAATCACAGAGGACACCTTAACTGGAACCATTTTTGTTTAACCTCCAACCCATGGTCTATGCCAGTAAGTTACACTATCTGGTTTACTGTGCAATGTGATGCAATAGATAAAGCCGCTTGAAATAAACAACAAAATGTGTGTAAATATTACGTAACTGTGATGGTATTGAATAGGGATTATAAAGCGTTGACAAGGAGTTAAAAAAGAGAACTTCATGGGCTTTGTTTAGTATTTATAGGTAAAGGTGTATGTAAGATAATTTACAAACAAAAAAAAATTTTGGAAACTGGTTCTCTGCTGTTATTAAACTTTACAACTTCCATGTCCATAAAAGTAAAATACATACTTTTCTGCTGTATACATATCTTAATTCACATTTATACTTACAAAATAATTTGGGACAAAGTTAATTGCAGGTTGTAAAATAACGGTAACCTTTATTACAGTACAATGCACCTCAAGGAACATAAGGGGGAGGTAGCTGTCCCGACATTAGTGATGCTTAGCTGTATGACGGTGCGGGTCAGCTCCACGCTTGCAATATTGGGTGCCTTTTGACCCCGCCACCCTCGATAACGTAACCGGATGGGCCACGGTAAGTGGATGGACAAATGCAGGTGGTTTTATTAAAAACAATCCAAAGCAGTGTCCAAAGAAATAGTGCAGTGGTCAGTTCCATGCATATAAATAAACCATTTAAAAAGAGTGCGTCTGTGAAAGTTAAAAACAATCAATGAAAAAAGTCCAAAACAGCATCCATTAAAACGAGGTTAAAATTTGGGCATTCTCTTGTTCTCTTGCTGAGCATCGGCGCCCCTTTAAAACGGACGTCTCCTCGACTTGCACTTTTCGGACCTTGCAGACCAAGGAGCGATCCACTACCTGGCGCGGACACTCTTCTGCTGTGGTTCGGGTCCTGATCTGTCCCTCGCCTGGCTCCTAATCTGGACATCGCAACATCTACTCGTCCCTCCCTGTCGCTAGATCGGTCACTTGCGGAGCCTTCCCTCGCCCGGGTCCCCAGAGTGCAGCCATGACGCGCCCACATCGGATCTTGCTCTATCCTCCCACCTACAGCGCACTTAGAGCACTACAGACACTCCTGCACTCCCTAATCCCTAAACAGGCTGACCCAGGCCCAACGTGTGCTGATCTGCTCACACCTTCTCCTGGGGCTCATAAACCCGTCGGCCTGCTACACTGTCTCTGTCTCGCATCAATGTGTGTGTGGTTTGGTGGGGGGGTGGGCGGGCGTGTGCGTGTGTGTGTGTGTTGCGGGGGGATGGGGATTGGTGCGTGTGTGTGTGTGTGCTCGCGCTTCCGTTTTTAAAGCGAGGGTGAGCGCAGTTACAGCAATCACAGCACCAGAGCTAATTAGAGTCACGGGCGATTCAGCACGTCTGCATGAAGTGCAGGGCAGTCCGCTTCCATATCCCGCACCGGAACCACTCCTGCCACCCTACCACGCCCCACCCGAAGAGACGAGTTTAAACAGTTACATAATTATATGCCAGTTTAACAATCCGTGAGCCTGCCTAATCAATCACAAGCCGTCTACTTTAATTTTTATTTTGGTTGCATTTAGCCATCCTTCTTGCTAAAGCTCATTGATTAACAAAGCTTTCTGTCATAACTGAATTCCAGCCCATCAGCCACAGTCCTATGAATAGCTAATTTTTTTTCTTTCTCCCCAAATATACTTCCCCAACACGCTTTTATAAGTTTTGGCAGTCCCTCACAAGGGACCTGGTCACACATTCCCCAGTAATGTGTCCTATGCTCCTTTTAACATCCTCCTAAGATGCATCACTCTATGCACCTGATAGGATGTAGGTACATGATCCTTTCTGTAATCTTTATTTATAATACTGAGGACTAACAGGACACAGGGGCACCGGAGGGGCACCAGTGTATTGGGGTGGCATCATGAGTAGGTTAGTCGAGGATTGTTTAAACTGATGGGGGGATCAGGGAATTTATGACAGGCCAGGCTTAAAACTATACATGGAGAAACAAACAACAGTGTAGAAATAAAAATGCGTAGTAATGTAAATTCTAACCCAACATTTAAATTTAGGAGTAACACATTAATAATAGTTTGCTTTAATGCTAGAAGTATCAAAATAAGGCAAGTGAGTTGGAGTTGTATGTAGCAGAGCTTAATTATGATATTACAGCAATAACGGAAACCTTGCTAAATAACAAAGTTGGGGAAGAGAATTACATTTAGGGATACACATTTTTTATAAAGGATAGACAGAACTGAAAAGGAGGTGGGATTGCTGTTTATGTCAAACAGAATTTAAATGTAAGTCCTCTTCAGAACCCCATCTTATTGAGGACATGTGGCTTTGCCTGGAAAATATTAGGGAAAGAGGCCTTATTTTAGGAGTGTGTTTTAGACCTCCCAATGCAGACAGTTATTTTAAGACACAACTTTTAAGTAATATTAAAAGCCAAGTTTACAGTGAGACATTATAGACATGGGGGAGTTTAACTATCGAATATTAACTGGGATAACCTTTCAAATGGCGGAGCACAAGAGCAGGAGTTTTTAGAAGTGATCAGTGATCAGTGACTGTTTTTTAACTGTTAAAGCACCAATGCAGGGTGAAGTCTGTCTGGATTTAGTATTTTGTAATAATCAAGATAGAATTGAAGGTGTAGAGGTGATTGACGCACTAGGGTCAAGTGACCATAATATAATACAGTTCTCACTGTCTTGTAAGAATGCGGATGCAAAGACTAAAATTGTTAAGTTTAACTTTGGTAAGGCAAATTTTGAGCGGATGCGGTAAAATCTAAGGAGGATAGAGTGGGATAATCTTCTAAGTGTGGGGACAGTCGAGGAGCAGTGGGACAGGTTTAAAAATGTATTACAAGTAACGCAGGACAGGTACATAACTAAATTTGGAATTAATAGGAAAATTAAAAAAAAACTCCACAGTGCATTAATAAAGAGTTAAAAAAGTAGCTGCAAAGGAAAAACACCTGTATAAGGCATATAAGACTAATAACTCCAAGGTAAATTGTAGGGTGAATGAGAACATGAGGGCAACCATTAAGAAGGATATCAGGGAGGCTAAAAGACATTTGGAGGGGAATATTGCAGTAAGGCGAAAGATGACCCAAAGAGATTCTTTCAGTATTTTAGCAGTAAAAGAACAGGAGGATGAGAAGTGCATCAGGAATAGTAAAGGGGAATTAAAAGATACAGACAGTGAAATAGCAGATACTCTAAACTTGCATTTTTCTGAGGTCTTCACAGGTGAGGAGCTGGACAACCTCCCAGCAGTAAATGGGACTACTAAGAAGGTTCTGAGTGATTTAGAAATTGTAGAAGGAGAAGTACTGCTCAGAATAAATAGGATGAAATCAAACAAATCATCAGGACCAGATAATATTTGCCCTCAAGTTCTTAAGGAGGCTAGTGAGTACATATGTACTCTTGATACAAATTTTTAGGAAGTCACTGCACATTGGGGAGATTCTGAAGGACTGGGAAATGGCAAATATTATCCTATTATGTAAAATGGGTGAGCAGGCAGATTCAAGCAACTCCAGGCCAGTAAGCTTAACGTGCATCACAGGAAAATTAATAGAAGGAATTATTAACGATAAGATTGAGCAGCACATGGCAAGATCAGGAGTTTTTCTGAATAGTCAGCATGGGTTCAGAAGAGGAAGGTTGTGTTTTACAAAGATGATGGAATTCTATGAGGAAGCAACAAAAGGAAATGATCAAAGTGGAGTATATGATATTATTTATCTTGACTTTCAGAAAGCATTTGATAAGGTGTTACATGAGAGGTTGGGCATCAAACTAAAAGAAGTGGGAGTTCAGGTTGATGTTTGTAGATGAGTGCAGAATTGGCTTAGACACAAGAAGTAGAGTGTTATGGTGCAATGAACCTTATCAAAATTTGGCTGATGTTAAGAGTGTTGTTCCACAGGGGTCACTGCTAGGGTCGCTGCTATTTTTAATATACCGTATATAAATGATTTAGATAGGCATATAAGTAACAAGCTGGTTAAGTTTGCAGATGATACCAAGATAGGTGGATTAGCAGATAATCTGGAATCCACTGAATCATTGCAGAGGGACTTGGACAGCATACAGGCTTGAACAGATTTGTAGCAGATGAAATTTAATGTCAGTAAATGTAAGGTATTACACATAGGAAGCAAAAATGTTAGGTTTGAATACACAATGGGCGGTCTGAAAATTGTAATTAAGAAAAGCCTTAATTCTTTTTAACACATCTTGAAGTTGAGTAAGGTGTTCTTCCCATGGCCTGCTAAAACAATTGTCAATGTAGGCACTAGCATATACCTCAGCTCATGTCAACACCTCATCCATTAACTGCTGAAATTGGCAGCTGCCCCATTCAGTCCAAAAGGCATCACAGTGAACTGGTACAATCTGCCTGGACCTTTAAAGGCAGTTAAAGGTTTTGATGGTTCTGATAATGGGATCTGCCAATATCCTTTACAACATCTAAGATTGATAAATATTTGGCTGGGCCTAAGCACTCAATCAGCTCATCTATAGGAATATGATAGATATTGAAGACCAATATTTTATTGACTTTGGAGAAATCAATGCAAAACTGCAGTGATCCATCCTTTTTTAGTACCAGAACTCAGGGACTGCACCATTCTCTGGTTGATGGCTCCACAATACCCAATTTTTTCATTTACCTGTAGATCCTCACAAAAGTAAATTGGAGTTTGACAGGCACCCTATAGCTAGTAGTTTTTATAGGATCTAGGGAGGTAAGGTGAATCTCATCATGGATTAAATTTGTTTTACTCAGTATACTGCAAAAGAGTCCGGCCGGAATGATCTTTGTGATGTCCTTCCTTTCTTTCTCCAATAGATGTTCGAGTGAAGGCATCATCAAAGATTTCTCTTTGCAACCCGGCAGATATTGAGTCTCATCTTCTTCCTCTTCCAGAACTCTACAAATAAAAAGCTGTAGGGGTGGTTCAGTTTTTTCGTGCCATTCTTTTAACATGTTCAAAAGGAAAACTTGTGTTTGTTTCTTTAGCCTATCTGGCATATAAATCTCATAAGTGTCAGGACCCATCCTTGTAATTGTCTCATATGGTCCTTGCCACTTTGCCAATAAATTGCTCTCACTAGTAGGCAATAATAATAGAACTAATAATAGAACATTTTGGCCTACCTGTAGAGACCTATGCCTTGCAGTCTTGTCATACCAAGTTTTCTGCAGTTTCTGATTCTGCAATTCCAGATTTGCCCAGAAAGATTTGGCAAGTCCAGAAAGTCTATCAGATTAAAAAAAAAACAAAAAAAAAAAAAACAGATATATGGAGATCAAGCAAAATCATATCTCCTGAAACCGTTAGGAGGTACACCTAACCACTCTGATGCCTCCAGTTTCCTATTAATAATTCAAAATACTTCCCTTTTGTGACCCCTGTTTATGTCAAGCCTATTCCATTATATTTATGGTGGGGATAACACAATCTTTATTTATTACCATAGAAGGAGGGCACAGAATTATAGTTGTAACACAGTTTCTACCTAAGAGAATGGTTTGATTCTCAACATAAATTTTAGTTTGAAACTCTGCTGTTGTCCATGTCTAGGTTCTACTGTTTCCTTCCAAATTACAAGGCATCCATAGGTATGGATGTAAGTATATAAGTGAGTTTGCCCTCATCTGCTGGTTTCTGCTTGGTGTCCTATAACAGCAAGTGTCATTATTATCAAAAAAGAGTACAACTGGTTTATTTATTTACTAGGGGGCTCCGCCCCCTGCTCGCTTCGCTCGCCAACCCCTGGCGTTGGGGCATGACAAAGAGTGAGATGTATGAATTAGATATAGAATAGTGTGCAGGTTTGGATGATGCCTATATAAATACAAAATAGAGTGTTTGGCATAGAGTAATGTTTTATTGGAATATTTCTCTGTATACAACATTAGTAGTAAAGATGGTGTCTTGTCTTTGAATGAGTCTTCCTTGGCATGGATCATTTTTAATTTTAACTTTATTGTGAGATGAACGTCGAACACATGAGAAGGCAAAATAAAGTTGTGCATGTCCAAAAACGGGTTCAGAGAGGTAGATGCCAACCTTGTCCATGGTTTGTTCTTGTGATTTTTTGCTGGTCATGGCAAATGCAGGTTTAATGGGGAACTGTCGGTGTTTCAATGTAAAAGGTAATTCTAGGTCAGAACTCGTAAGGTCAATTCCAAGAATGAGAACAGTATTGTTAGCATGTGAATCTGAAAGAACTGTTGCTTGAATAACATCGTGTGTTATGGTGTTGACGACTAACCGTGTGCCATTGCATAAACCCTGTTTAGTGTTAAGGTTTCTTAATAGCATGATTATTGTTCCGTTTTTAAGGGTAAGGTTGTGTTGTGGTCATCCATCCGGGTTAATAGTGTTCAAATATTCTAATGGGAAATTCAGATGTTCATTGTCGTCATCAGAGTCAACTTTGTCAGAGCTTAGAAAGAGCCGTGTCTCTCCAGGAAGTAATGAAATGACCTGGTTAATAATGTGATTAACATTAATATTTTTTGGACATAATATAGTGCGTTGTGTTAACCACATATGCGAAAGCAGTATGGGCCATTGCCTTCTCTGGTAGATGCAAAAGCAAATGAACTATTGTAGGATCTAATGTAGTTCATAAAGTTTTTACTTTCAGGCACCTCCTTAGTTAGAAGCTTCTGTAGATATTCAGGATATGAATGTAAAGGAGGCAGTCTAATCTGCCCCTTTTGACAACAACGTGTAAATTCATTATTTGTATTGCCAGTTGTTTCTTCTGTGAAGTTAAGTGAATGACAATGATTGCAAATGACATTCATTAATCCCAATGAATTTTCCTCAATAGTGGACTCATTATTGAAAGCGTTGTCAGCCAACTGGCGTAAGCGTTTAGCAGACGTCTGGTGTTGATGTCTGCGACGGGCATGTTTTGCTTGTGGTGTTTGAGTGCCGCGTTGTTGCATGTCCATTATTTGTGACGCGCTATTTTTGAGTTTTAATTGATCCGCCTCCGCTTTGCGCAAAGTCCGTTTCACTCTACGTCGTGCATTGTTTGTATCGTGCCTTGTCCGTTTTTGTATGTCGGTCAGTTGAGGTTTCTGCTTTTTGAGTCCTGCTTGCTTGTTTTCTGGCCGGTCATATGCGCGTTGCTTTGCTCCCTTTTTTGTATGTCTGAGACGCAAGCTCTTTCTTTTGAAATCGTGCTTGTTTTGATGCAGCACTTTGAGACGCGCGCTGTATGCATCTACGTTCAATGTGTCTGTTCATTTGGGCACGTCTCTGTAACGGGGTTACTTGAGCTTTGCGTTTTTTGATCCGAGACATTTTTTCTCACGTATTTTCCGAAGCGCATTGTATGCGCCGCCGTGTATTCTTTTTGTTTCATTCGTGTTCGTGTGTTTTGTTCCGTTATCCGATCCGAATAGTTTTGTACCCGTGACCGTGTATGCATGACTTGTTTGTTCCTCAGCGTGCGAAATATGGATAAGTATTTAGTAGGATCGTACTCACTGTTAATATGGAGCCTTTTCTCCAGTTGAACGGTTAATAGTGCTTTATTTTAATGAGATCCACCTATGCTGCCTAGTGTGAAGGTTTTGAGATGACGTATGTTTAATATGGACGTTTCCTTTAGATATGTGGCTTTGGGTGTCACTTCTTATTGATTGGGGGGGGGGGGGTGTGTGGGTGAGGATTGTTGTTGAGCGAGCGTCTTCTTTCGTTTTGTGTTCCAGGGGCTTGTTGAATCCCCCTCTTTGTGTGTGTCCCGTCCGTTGCTTGTAGGGTGTGTGGGGCGGTTTTGTGTTCTTTTTTTTTGTGTTCCAGGGGCTTGTTAAATCCCCCTCTTGGTGTGTATCCCGTCCGCCCTTTCTTGCGCCTGCGCAGTACGTCTTTTTGCTGCTACGGCCCATGGCCGGATGTGCCTGCGTCCATCATCCGGTTTAGCATTCTCGGTTAGTAATATGGATTAATTGCAAAATAAAAATGAAAACTTTGTAGTAGAAGGGGTTGATCCTTTTTAGTAAAATTTCTTGATGAGTCTGAACAAAAATTGCTGTTAAAAGTCCACTTTAATAGGGTCCCGGAAATTTTTAACCAACAACACTTATTTGTATAGAATATTTTCATACAAATGATGTAGTTCAAAGTGCTTTACAAGATGAAGAAAGGAAAGAAGAAACAAATATATATAAAATTAGGCAATACTAATTAACAAAGAATAAAGTAAGGTCCAATGGCCAGGGAGGACAGAAAAAACAAATAAAAAAAAAATACTGCAGAGGGCTAGAAAACAATACAAAATCTGCAGGAGTTCCAAGGCCATGAGACAGCCCAGCCCCCTACAGGCATTCTACGTAAAATAAATGATCTCAATCAGTCCACATGGTTTACAGGCTTCAGTAGAAGAATTAGACGATCATGATTATATGGACCTCTGGCCCTCCAACAATGTAGGGACTGCACAGTGCTTTGATCAGGTGGTGGTGGCGCAGATCACCACCACAGAAAATCGGAAATGGAACAGCAGAGAAAGTAGGGGTTAGCACAGATTTTGGAGCCATTAAAAAAAAGATAATTAAGTGCATATACAGAATATCAGAGTTACACTAAAATGAGGCTATGGGAAAGCCATGTTAAAGTAAAGGAATTTTAGCTATTTTTTTAAAGTGCTCCATTGTATTAGCCTGGTGAATTTCTATCAGTAAAGTAAACTTTAAATTCTTGTTAGAGAGTGAGAGAATCTTTATTAACTTTTTAGCTGAAGTTCCAGTCAGAAGAATGTGCAGCAACACTTAGTATGTTAGTAAATTCAATCACATACTTCAGCAGCTTTGTTTCAAAGTGTCATAAATAGCAACCAACACAACAACAGGTTTGGATGATTGTTGTGAACTGTTTCGGTAGAAAGAGAATCAATGGGACAGAAGAGGGAAAATGATGGACTTCCATAAGGAGATCTATGACAATAATAATAATAAAGCAAGTAGAGTTTCCAACTACTGTACCAAAATCAAAACATGCAGTCAAAAAATAATTCAGCAGGTTATCATGCCTTCACTTGTACTAGTACCTTGATTATTTCAAGGAATTCAACCCCAAAGATTGGATAAACTGCTGAGTGTGCCACCATCTTTTATAGGGAAAGTATGATTAAATTATGTGGTCAGGGCATTATTTCAAAGAATATACAGTATAACCACATCTCAAAATGGTGGCATCTGCACAAAAATATCAAGCAAAATGATGATACGAAGAAGATACAAAGTAACAACACTAGCATGTCTAAGAAGAGTACAAAATTATTCACAATGGAGCCAAAAAAGGTCTTAACAATAACATCATCAAGGAAATTACAAAAACTCTTAAAAAAAAAGAAACATAGAGTTATAAAAACAGACAATGAAAAAAAATATAGCAAATTCTATGAATAAGTGGAGATCATGAAACCAAGGATGACATAACCCATTTACAACAATATATGAGAATAAGCAGGTTTAAAAATATAAAGAAACAAATGACAGTAAAAATTGTACACACTGTAAGTAATGGCACTCATGATATAACTTTCATGGTTTTTGGTTGTGGCTCCCCGGGATTTCTTCACACTCTTCACATTTTATATTACCGTAATTCATTTTTCATGCTATTGTTCATTTTTATCACCGCAGTGTAGATGGAACATCTGGAAAAAGTATCAGGGGTATTGTGTGATGGAAGAATCAAGACGAAGGTAAAAGATAAGGTTTTTAGGACAGTTGTAAGACCAACAATGATGTATGGAGTTCAGAAATGGGCAGTAAAGTCAGTGCAATAGAAGAACTTAGAAGTGGCAAAAATGAGAATGATGAGATGGATATGTGGAGTTACAAAAAAAGGACAGAATAAGAATGAGACAATCAGAGGGGCAGCAAATGTGGGAAAGATGTTTCAGAATGTACAGTAAAGTAGGTTGAAGTGGTATGAATATGTGATGAGGGGTGACGATGAATATATGGCAAAAGAGTGATGGAACTGGAAGTACAAGGGAAGAGAAAACAAGGGAGGCCAAAGCAGAGGTGGATGGATAAAGTAAAAGAAAGTGAGGAAGAAAAAACATTATTAACTGTAATGATTATAAGTATTTAACTCACAAATACCAAGGACTGTATTTTGTATTAATCATGCTGCAGAGAGCTATATGATTTTTTACTTACAGTATATATAATTTGTTCTTCATTTAGGTAGAAAAAGAATTAAGCTTGTGCACAGAATTATTAGATTAACTTGCATTCTTTTATGAGAAAATGCTGACCTCTTGATACTAACAGAACACCCTGTGATATTATAAATCAATGTGAAAGTTTCTGAATTCCTGCTTAAAATAATTTGAACCTATTTCTTAAAACTGTGAGTGCTCTGATAACCTCTTTATCTGAAAGAAGCAATGTACACATTCCAATTCAGGAAGTAGTAAGCTATTATAATTTATGCATAACCTCAAAATGAACTACCATGTATATTTTTTTGTTTAATAAATGAAGAAGGTATATAGAGAGCGGGCCCCACGTTAGACTGAAGGCTGTCTGATCTGACTGTCAGTGGAACTTGGGCTGACAGGTGCTGCACAGCCTCTCTACTTACCAAAAATAAAGAAATTGCTTTTTATTTTAAATTGGTGTTTTTGTCTTCCGTTGTTTTCGACTTCAGCATCCACAAAGGTCTGAAGGAAAAGGGTCTGACTGGTGGGGAGGTGCAGAAACAATCTGTTTGGAGAAGGTTGATCAAGCACATCAACCCATCATAGAAGTGGGAAAAGATGAAGAGGAAGAAGAAGTGCCATTTTAAGGGGAATTTGTATTGTGGACACTGCCATTTTCTGCTATTTTTTCACATTGATTAAAATAAAAAATGATTGATGCCTAACCCAGCCGCAGGGGATGCACAAACCAGTGTGTTTCTTTGTGCTGGTCCCAAGCCCGGATAAATGGGGAGGGTTACGTCAGGAAGAGCATCTGGTGTAAAATTTTGCCAAATCAATATGCGGACAACAATACAAATTTCCATACCGGATCGGTCGAGCCCCGGGTTAACAACGACCGCCATCAGTACTGTTGAGCCAACAGGGTACTGGTGGAAATTGGGCTACTGTTGGCCAAAGGAGAAGAAGAGGGGGGAGACGTGTCTGGAGGCAGGAGGAAAGTAAAGAGAGTGGAACTGAGGGTCGGAACTTTGAATTTTGGCAGTATGACTGGTAAGGGGAGAGAGTTAGCAGATATAATGGAGAGAAGGAAGGTTGATATATTGTGCGTGCAAGAGACTAAATGGAAGGGGAGTAAGGCCAGGTGGATTGGAGGTGGATTCAAATTGTTCTATCATGGTGTGGATGGGAGGAGAAATGGGGTAGGAGTTATTCTGAAGGAACAGTATGTCAAGAGTGTTTTGGAGATGAAAAGAGTGTCAGGCAGAGTAATGAATATGAAGCTGGAAATTGGAGGTGTGATGATGAATGTTGTTAGTGCATATGCACCACAAGTTGGTTGTGCAATGGGTGAGAAAGAAGATTTTTGGAGTGAGTTGGATGAAGTGATGAACAGTGTACCCAAGGGACAGAAAGTGGTGATTGGAGCGGATTTCAATGGGCATGTTGGTGAAGAGAACAGTGGAGACGAGGAGGTGATGGGTAGGTATGGTGTCAAGGAGAGGAATGAAGAAGGTCAGAGGATAGTGGATTTTGCTAAAAGCATGGACATGGCTGTGGTGAATACGTATTTTAAGAAGAGGGAGGAACATAGGGTTACGTACAAGAGTGGAGGAAAATGCACACAGGTAGATTACATCCTATGCAGAAGAGTTGATCTGAAGGAGATTGAAGACTGCACAGTGGTGACAGGGGAAAGTGTAGTTAAGCAGCATAGGATGGTGATCTGTAGGATGAATTTGGAGATCAAGAAAAGGAACAGAATGAGGGCAGGGCCAAGGATCAAATGGCAGAAGTTGAAAAAGGAAGACTACAAAGTTGAGTTTAGGGAGAAGGTGAGACAGGTACTGGGTGGCAGTGAAGAGTTACCAGACAGCTGGGAAACTACAGCAGATGTAGTAAGGGTGACAACAAGAAGGGTGCTTGACGTGACATCTGGAAAGAGGAAGGAGGAAAAGGAAACCTGGTGGTGGAATGAGGAAATACAGGAGAGTATACAGAGGAAGAGATGGCAAAGAAGAATTGGGATAGTCAGAGAGATGCAGAAAGTAGACAAGAGTACAAGGAGATAAGGCGCAAGGTGAAGAGAGAGGTGGTGAAGGCTAAAGAAAAGGTGTATGATGAGTTGTATGAAAGGTTGGACACAAAGGAGGGAAAAAAGGACCTGTACCGATTGGCTAGACAGAAGGACCGAGCTGGGAAAGATATACAGCAGGTTAGGGTGATAAAGGATAAAGATGGAAACGTACTCACAAGTGAGGAGAGTGTGTTGAGCAGATGGAAAGAGTACTTTAAGAGGCTGATGAATGAAGAGAACGAGAGAGAGAAGAGTTTGGATGATGCAGAGATAGTAAATCAGGAAGTGCAACAGATTAGCAAGGAGGAAGTAAGGACAGCTATGAAGAGGATGAAAACTGGAAAGGCCGTTGGTCCAGAGAAGGGGTGGGGGTTGATTTGTTTTCAATCCTATTCTTGTAAAATTGATCTATATGTATGGAATGTTGTGTGATTTCAATAAAATCAATAAAAAAATAAAAATAAAAAAAGACTTACCTATGGGAGCATGGAGGTGTTTAGGAGATATGGCAGTGCAGTTTTAAACCAGATTGTTTAATGGAATCTTGGAAAGTGAGAGGATGCCTGAGGAATGGAGTAGAAATGTACTGGTGCCAATATTTAAGAATAAGGGGGATGTGCAGGACTGTAATAACTACAGGGGGATAAAATTGATGAGCCACAGCATGAAGTTATGGGAAAGAGTAGTGGAAGCTAGGTTAAGAAGTGAGGGGATGATTAGTGAGCAGCAGTATGGCTTCATGCCAAGAAAGAGCACCACAGATGCAATGTTTGCTCTGAGGATGTTGATGGAGAAGTATAGAGAAGGCCAGAAGGAGTTGCATTGCGTCTTTGTGGACCTGGAGAAAGCATATGACAGGGTGCCTCGAGAGGAGCTGTGGTATTGTATGAGGAAGTCGGGAGTGGCAGAGAAGTAAGTAAGAGTTGCACAGGATATGTACGAGGGAAGTGTGACAGTGGTGAGGAGTGAGGTAGGAGTGACGGATGCATTCATGTTGGAGCTGGGATTACATCAGGGATCAGCTCTGAGCCCTTTCTTATTTTCAATGGTGATGGACAGGTTGACAGACGAGATTAGACAGGAGTCCCAGTGGACTATGATGTTTGCGGATGACATTGTGATCTGTAGCGATAGTAGGGAGCAGGTTGAGGAGACCCTGGAGAAGTGGAGATATGCTCTAGAGAGGAGAGGAATGAAGGTCAGTAGGAACAAGGCAGAATACATGTGTGTAAATGAGAGGGAGGTCAGTGGAATGGTGAGGATGCAGGGAGTAGAGTTGGCGAAGATGGATGAGTTTAAATACTTGGGATCAACAGTACAAAGTAATGGGGACTGTGTAAGAGAGGTGAAAAAAAAGAGTGCAGGCAGGGTGGAATGGGTGGAGAAGAGTGTCAGGAGTAATTTGTGACAGACAGGTATCAGCAAGAGTGAAAGGGAAGGTCTACAGGATGGTAGTGAGACCAGCTATGATATATGGGTTGGTAGCAGAGTTGCTAAGATTTGCACTGGGTGTGATGAGGATGGATAGGATTAGAAATGAATACAGTAGAGGGTTAGCTCAAGTTGCACGGTTGGGAGACAAAGTCAGAGAGGCGAGATTGCGTTGGTTTGGACATGTGCAGAGGAGAGATGCTGGGTATATTGGGAGAAGGATGCTAAGTATAGAGCTGCCAGGGAAGAGGAAAAGAGGAAGGCCTAAGCAAAGGTTTATGGATGTGGTGAGAGAGGACATGCAGGTGATGGGTGTAACAGAACAAGATGCAGAGGACAGAAAGATATGGAAGAAGATGATCCGCTGTGGCAACAACTAATGGGAGCAGCCGGAAGAAGAAGAAGAAGAAGATAATAATGAATGATGCCTGTTGCCACTCATGCTATAGAAGGAGGCAGCATGTTTTAGAAGGCATCCAAGCTTTGGGTAAATCCAGCATTCTACCTGGGCTAAATATGAATAGCTACAACTAGACATTTTTGTAATTTTTTTTAGGAATACAAAAAAAATGTTGCTTGTGGTTTTTGTCTCTTGTGGTTTCTTTGACTCTTGCCTGTGCCTTGACCACAATTGTGGCTGTTCTTTCTTTCAATTATTCATCTCCTAGTCCAATTCTTTTACCCCTTTCTTTGCACTCTCAGTCTTCTCTCAAAGTGGATATATGTACTGATGGTATAATCAGCCCATGATATCATGAAGCATCACAAAGTAAATAAGAAAAAAATATACAAAAAAAAAACCCCTAAAACAGAAAAAGAGTGAAATTGTTTTCAAAAGGCTCCAGATACTAAAATCATAGCTCCTCCTGATCACAACAAATAGTAGATAGGGATTTAGTGCATCTGACTGGTAACTGATACTGCTCTGATGTTCTGAATAAATTCAGACACTGCAGTTACATTTTACTTATACCTTTTTAGTATCATAGATCTGTGTATATGTGCTAAATACTATACAGCACTTAATACTTTGGAAGAAATTTGAAGGTATTTTGTAGTAGCAATAAAAAAGGAATCTTATAAAATAAATACAGGACTCAAGAAGAATCTGCCATCTAGATTTAGATTGAAGTAAGATAGAAATACAATTAGAAGTAAGATGGGTACAATTTGAATTAAGACTGGAGGCTAGTCATGAATGAAAATTAAAGAGCACTGGGATACCCTTATGCAGAAGGATTCTTTTGAGTTTATTTGTCAAGCTCCAACCTATGTTTGTGCTGATATTTTATGAAAGGACATTGAAAATCTATTAAGATAAACTGTTGCTTTCCTTGAAAATGCTAAATGTACAGTGTGTCCTGATTTGACCAGGGCTCCATCTCAGGATTTGGTTTCTTAACTGATTATCTATGTACATTGTTATTTTATTAATTCTTTTATAAGTGTTTTTGTTTTAATTATTTTTACATTATACACTTCTTCTAGTATTGTCTGTTGTCATGTAGTGTTTATCTTGTGTTTTTTTATTAATTCTGTATGTCATTTTCCTTTATATTGAGCCAACAACATTATAGGTGAGGGAACTCAGCAGCCTATATAAGATCTTTGATGCCTCAGTATTATTGCTGAAGTATTAGCTTTTCTGCTGCTGTTGTTGTTTGGCTCATTTTGGATCCATTAATTTTAGATACTTTTTTTTGGATTCTCTGTTTTTTTTTTTTTGTTTTTTTTTTGCTTTTTTTAAATTTGGTTGTGTTTCTGTCATTTGATTTTTGTATTGCAAACTTGGTTTTGTTCTATTTAGGTTTGCCTCTTGATAGATAGATAGATAGATAGATAGATAGATAGATAGATAGATAGATAGATAGATAGATAGATAGATAGATAGATAGATAGATAGATAGATAGATAGATAGATAGATAGATAGATAGATAGATAGATACTTTATTAATCCCAATGGGAAATTCACATTCTTCAGCAGCAGCATACTGATACAATAAATAATATTAAATTAAAGAATGATAATAATACAGGTGAAAAAAACAGACAATAACTATGTATAATGTTAAATATTAACGTTTACCCCCCCTGATGGAATTAAATAGTCGCATAGTTTGGGGGAGGAACGATCTCCTCAATCTGTCTGTGGAGCAGGACAGTGACAGCAGTCTGTCACTGAAGCTGCTCTTCTGTCTGGAGATGACATTATTTAGTGGATGCAGTGGATTCTCCATAATTGATAGGAGCCTGCTGAGCGCCCTTCGCTCTGCCACAGATGTTAAACTGTCCAGCTCCATGCCAACAATAGAGCCTGCCTTCCTCACCAGTTTGTCCAGGCGTGAGGCGTCTTTCCTCTTAATGCTGCCTCCCCAGCACACCACTGCGTAGAAGAGGGCGCTCGCCACAACTGTTTGATAGAACATCTGCAGCATCTTATTGCAGATGTTGAAGGAAGCCAGCCTTCTAAGGAAGTATAACCGGCTTTGTCCTTTCTTGCACAGCGCATCAGTATTGGCAGTCCAGTCTAATTTATCATCCAGCTGCACTCCCAGATATTTATAGGTCTGCACCATCTGCATACAGTCACCTTTGATGATCACTGGGTCTATGAGGGGTCTGGGCCTCCTAAAATCCACCACCAGCTCCTTGGTTTTGCTGGTGTTCAGGTGTAGGTGGTTTGAGTCGGACCATTTAACAAAGTCATTGATTAGGTCCCTATACTCCTCCTCCAGCCCATTCCTGATACAGCCCATGATAGCAGTGTCATCAGCGAACTTTTGCACATGGCAGGATTCCGAGTTGTATTGGAAGTCCGATGTATATAGGCTGAACAGGACCGGAGAAAGTACAGTCCCTTGTGGCGCTCCTGTGTTGCTGACCACAATGTCAGACCTGCAGTTCCCAAGACGCACATACTGAGGTCTGTCTTTAAGATAGTCCACGATCCATGCCACTAGGTATGAATCTAATCCCATCTCTGTCAGCTTGTCCCTAAGGAGCAGAGGTTGGATTGTGTTGAAGGCGCTAGAGAAGTCTAGAAACATAATTCTTACAGCACCACTGCCTCTGTCCAAGTGAGAGAGGGATCGGTGTAGCATATAGATGATGGCATCTTCCGCTCCCACCTTCTCCTGATATGCAAACTGCAGAGGGTCAAGGGCGTGTTAAACCTGTGGCCTAAGGTGGTGAAGCAGCAGCCTCTCCATGGTCTTCATCACATGTGATGTCAGAGCAACAGGCCGAAAGTCATTCAGCTCACTAGGACGTGATACCTTTGGGACTGGGGTGATACAAGATGTTTTCCAAAGCCTCGGGACTCTCCCCTGTTCCTGGCTCAGGTTGAAGATGCGCTGTAGAGGACCCCCCAGCTCCGATGCACAGACCTTCAGCAGTCGTGGCGATACTCCATCTGGACCCGCTGCTTTGCTGGCACGAAGTCTCCTCAGCTCTCTGCTCACTTGCGCTGTTGTAATTATGGGTGGGGATGTCTTTCCTATGCTGGTATCAGCAGAAGGATGTATGGAGGGTGCAGTACTCCGAGGTGAGAGTGGGTTAGGGTGGTCAAACCTGTTAAAAAAGTTGTTCATTTGGTTTGCTCTCTTCACGTCTCTCTCAGTGGTGGTACCCCGCTTCGAGCTGCAGCCAGTGATGATCTTCATCCCATCCCACACTTCCTTCATGCTGTTATTCTGCAACTTCTGCTCCAGCTTTCTCCTGTACTGCTCCTTCGCCGCCCTGAGTTGGACTCGGAGTTCCTTCTGCACGCGCTTGAGTTCATGCTGATCACCGTCTTTAAAAGCCCTTTTCTTCTGATTCAAAAGGCCCTTGATGTCACTTGTAATCCATGGCTTGTTGTTAGCATAGCAGCGTACTGTTCTTACTGGAACTACAATGTCCATACAGAAGTTGATGTAGTCAGTAGTGCAGTCAACAACTTCCTCAATGTTCTCACTATGAGATCCCTGCAGGATATCCCAGTCTGTAGTTCCAAAACATTCTCTCAGAGTATTCTCAGCCTCCGGAGTCCACTTCCTGAATGATCGTGTGGTTACAGGTAGGACTCTAACTTTTGGTTTATAGTGAGGCTGAAGCTGAACCAGGTTATGATCTGCTTTCCCAAGCGCAGGCAGCGGGGTGGCGCTGTATGCATCTTTAACGTTTGCATAAAGTAAATCAATAGTCTTATTTCCCCGGGTGTTACAGTGCACATACTGGGAGAATGCAGGTAATGTTTTGTCCAGCGTCACATGGTTAAAGTCTCCAGCGATTAGCACAAGCGCCTCAGGGTGCTGCGTTTGTAACTTAGCAACAGCGGAATGGATGATGTCACTCGCTGACTCCACGTCTGCCCGAGGAGGAATGTATACAATAACAACAATGACATGTCCAAACTCTCTGGGCAAATAGTAGGGACGCAAACTTACGGCCAACAGTTCGATATCCCTGCAGCAAGTGGAGATTTTGACGTTAACATGTCCAGAGTGACACCACCGTGTATTAACATAGAGAGCGAGTCCTCCTCCTTTGTGCTTACCACAGGTACTTGCATCTCTGTCCGCTCTAACTGTGCTAAACCCGGGTAGCTCCACGTTGGCATCTGGGATGGTGTTATTTAGCCAGGTTTCGCAAAAACACAACAAACTGCATTCTCTGTAGGTCCTTACATTTTTCACCAGCGCAGCCAGTTCATCGATCTTATTTGAGATTGAGTTTACATTCCCCAGAATCACAGAAGGCACCGAAGGCTTGAAATGCCACTTTCTCGCAAGCCGCTTCTTTTTTAGCTTAGTGCCGGCTCTGCTGCCACGATATCGCCTTCTTACCTCGTCGGGTAAATATGGAATCACACCGGCACTGGCATTTGTTCTCAGCGCCCGAAGTTGAGTACTTGAATAGGCGAGTCTCGGCGTGTTAAAATCCATGCCCACGTTGTAAAAGTAAGTGTGTCCAGGGAAGGAATCCACATAAAATAAAGTGGTAGGAGTGATCAATAAATAAAAATAGAAAAATAAAAGTAGAAAAGTACACATACATATACAGTCATACACGGAGCTGCTGAAAAGGCTGCCACTCACGGCGGCGCCGGATGCATTGATACATTCTCTCTTGCTTTTTTCTGGATCTTTTTGTTAATGACCTGTTTTGTGTTTCATCCATCTTGTGTCAGTGGTTGCACTGAAGACACCCATGACCAAAGGAATGTCACCCTGTAGGCAGCCATTAACCACCAAATGAAGTTGTGAATAAAATGTTTCCCTCATCAAGACATCACTCACCACAGTCGAAGCAAACACTGAGACCACAGACAAGACCCCCAGAGAGTGCCTTAATCTGAGTCTCATAATACGCTCGTTGAAAGAAGTAACATTGGACATCATCAGAAGGAACCGATCCGCCACACCAACAGCTACTTCTTGAGTATGACAGTCATCAGAGTGACCAGGCCAATAAAAGGTATACCCACCTACAGAGATCTTGCAAAAGGTTTGGGGCTGTGGATCACAGGATCCTGGTTCCAGCATCCTGAGGTGCATCATTGGGCTTGGTACTACAATACTGGCGGTGCAGTGAAGGATATTGATCACATCCTCATGGGCAGATGCTGGAGGCTCCTACAGAAGTGCAAGGTCTACGGAAGTGCCCAGTTTGTGAATTCTGACCACAGACTTGATGCTACTCTGAAGATCCAGCTTAGTCCCAGTAGGTTACCACCTACTTGGAAAATGAGACTGGACCTGCCCAGACTCCAAGATCAGGCTGTTTCTAACAAGTTTGCACCCAGGAGGTGTTTTATTTTGCAGGACACCCTGAATATCATTGAGAGGAGTCGCAGCACATGGCTTGATGGCAACTCTGGTCTGTACCAGGAACTGAGAAGGACTGTTGTGAGGGCTCTGAGGGCAGATAAGGGAGTATTTGTTAGAGGAATCTGTGAGCAAGTGACATACCATATATGGTCTAGTGAGGCACTAGAGAGTCACAGTCAGGGTGAATGATGTAATGGACCTTACGAATGATGCTGCAATTGTGACCCAATGGGCTGGCTGTTTAAAGTTGATAATCTGGATTGGAAGTTGGATATCTCTTGGTCCACAGTTCTTGAGGCTGATCCTGCTATTATCTGTGAACCACCCAATTTTACTGAGATTGCACAGGTGGTGAACCAGGTTGAGGGAAGAGAAGGCTGCAGGGATCTGTGGTATCCGGGTTGAACTTCTCCAGGCTGTTGGTAAGGCTGTTCTCCTTCAATTGCAAGCAATCTTTGGTAGATGGGCATTATCTCAACTGACTGGAAAATGGGAAATGGGACTTGTCGTCTATGTCTGGAAAGGAAAGGGTGATTGCCTGGATTGCAGCAACTACAGGGGGATAACACTACTCTTGGTGTCTGGTAAGGTCCTTGCTAGGGTCATTCTCAGTACAACCAGTGATCACTTGCTCACATACCAGTGACCGGAGCAGTCTAGTTTTATGCTTAAGAAGTCAACCATCAACCACATCCTATCACTGAGGGTTCTCATGGAGCGCAAACACGAATATTGGCAGAGTTTCTTTGCAGCCTTTATTGATTTTCGTAAAGCGTTCAACTCAGTTAATCAAGTTGCCATGTGGGATTCCCCCAAAGTTTCTGGATATCACGTCTGGCCTGTATGCTGGTACTATGAGTGCTGTGCAGAGTGGAGGCAGAACCTCTGCATTTTTTCCAGTTGATTCTGGGGTTCATCTGGGTGTGTTCTTGCTCTTACTCTTTTCAATGTTTGCATGGACTGTTGGGCAGACTTGTAGGGTCCGGCAGCTGTGGGACATCTGTTGGTGAAGAAAGATTCACTGATCTTGACTTTACCGATGATGCTGTAATCTTCATGGAGTCAATGGAGTCTCTGACCAGGGCTCTCGAGAGAGTGATGGAGGAGTCTGAGTGTCTGAGATTGCGAATGTCCTTTATAAAAACTGAGAACCAGGCCTATAATTACTTCTTGGGCACATTAAGATGAGATGAAGACTGGACTCTTTCAGTACTGTGTCTCTTTGGAGAATCCTTGGGTACCAGTGGTTTGACTTTGTGTCGAACGAGTGGTAGCTCATAGAGTCCAGAATGAGGCACATTACCTGCATTGTGAAGGAGCATCAGTTATGGCACTATGGCCATGTAACGTATTTCCCAAAGGGTGATCTCACAGGAGCCTCATTGTTGAGGACCCGAGTGGCTGGACTAGACCAAGGGAACACCTATGTAACACCTGGATGCAACAGATAGATGATCATTTCCGGAGAGTCGGACTGGATAATGTGCCTGCCTGGGGGGGTTGGCAACTGGGATCCTGAGCTTTTTCGTCATGAGGTGGGTGTAGCAACATGCTGTATTATTGCATGCTTCCCAACCTGACCTGTCAATCTTGTGTTGTATTATATTCTCCAACAATTGCGCTTTTAGGGTTATGTTTTAAGTATTTATGTTAGAACTGCTTTTGTGACTCTTCATACTGCATCACTTTTTTTTTCTTAAAATGGAGTCATTGTGAGCCTTTCTTCTTTTTGTTTCTATTTTTGGTGTGCTCTGGTGGCACCTAGCATTGATGTGTTATTGATTAAGTTCTACCTTCTAGACCTCCAAGACCTTCTAGTGGATGGGGCAATGTTGTCACTAGTTGTACACTCCAATACTATTCAACCTCAAAAAAAAAAAAACAATCCCCAGAGAAGGCTGTGTGGCAAATTAGTCCACCTTTGCTAGCATTTCACTTTGAATTTTCCTGAAAAACCGTGGTCACTCAAAGATTTATTTTTACCTGAGTTTTGATTTCCTCTTTGATATGGCCAACTGAGTTTGATGTAGCTTCTTAACACTGCATGCCATTTTTTCTTCAGGAGACCTAACAGACTGAAAGACTTCAAAAAATGTTTGTTAACATTGGTGTTTAACTGAATGTATTCTTATTAAGACATGTGACTACACCTTGGCAGTGTGGATGAGCAGTGAAAACTGAATCTAGTTTCATCATATTTAGATCTTTCTGTCCAGCTAGTGTCCAGGATAATGTCAGGGTATACAGATTTAAGGGGACTGTTTTCTAAAGCTGTTGTTGTCTAAAGCTAGAAGTAAAAGTAAAAGGATAAGAAAGCCAGTAAGGCAAAAACAAGAACATTTTAAAGTATAAGTAGGACACAGACAAATAAGAAGGTAAGAGACAGATGAGTCTTAAAAGGACAGTAAGGATAAAACACAACAAAACATCTCTTTTTTTGTTCTTGTGACTTCCATGTAGAGGTAATAATAGGGTAGACAGCAATGGGTGCAATCAAACAGAAATATAAGTCTGTTTAAGAGATAAAAGATCATACTTGATCAAAAGCTTTCCTGGAGTGTCTAAAGACCACACCATTTTCCCTTGTAAATAATTATACTAAGTATGTGTTGTGTGCTTTTTATCAAATGTATTACATATGTAAATGTTCTTTGTATGGAATTGCAATGACAGACGTATATTAAATTTAACAGTATTGACTACTTTCTGTACACATATTTCAGCTACATAGCTTCTTATTTACAAATATAAGTTTACTTCAAACATTCAATAGTCAGATCAATTGTAGATTCCTCATAGTATAGTCAAAATGTAATAAACGTGCCATTCTAAGTCAAGCTATTATGCCTTTAAATAATGGCTGACTCTAGATACACTATATTGCCAAATGTATTGGGACACCACACCAAATCATTGAATTCAGGTGTTCCAGTCACTTCCATGGCCACAGGTGTATAAACTCAAGGACCTAGGCATGCAGACTGACTCTACTAACATTTGTGAAAGAATGGGTCGGTTTCAGGAGCTCAGTGAATTCAAGCGTGTTACCGTGATAGGATGCCACCTGTGCAATAAGTCAATTTGTGAAATTTCCTCATTACTAAATATTCAACGGTCAACTGTTAGTGGTATTATAACAAAGTGGAAGCAATTGGGAACAACAGCAACTCAGCCACGAAGTGGTAGGCCACGTAAAATCACAGACTGGGAACAACACATTCTGAGACGCACAGTGTGCAGAAGTTGCCAACTTTTTGCAGAGTCAATACCTACAGACCTCTAAACTTTGTGTGGACTCCAGATTACCTCAAGAACAGTGTGTAGAGAGCTTCATGGAATGGGTTTCCATGGCTGAGCAGCTGCCTCCAAGCCTTACATCACCAAGTGCAATGCAAAGTCTCGGATGCAGTGGTGTAAAGCACACCGCCACTGGACTCTAGAGCAGTGGAGACATGTCCTCTTGAGTGATGAATCATGATTCTCTGTCTGGCAATCTAATGGACAAGTCTGGGTTTGGCAGTTGCCAGGAGAATGGCACTTGCCTGACTGCATTGTGCCAAGTGTAAACTTTAGTGGAGGGGAGATTATGGTGGGGGGTTGTTTTTCAAGTGTTGGGCTTGGCCCCTTAGTTCCAGTGAAAGAAACTCTTAATGCTTCAGCATACAAAGCCATTCTGGACAATTTCATGCTCCCAACTTTATGGGAACAGTTTGGGGATGGCCTCTTCCTATTTCAACATGACTGCGCACCCTGCACAAAGTAGGGTCTATAAAGAAATGGATGGGCGAGTTTGGTGTGGAGGAACTTGACTGACCTGCACAGAACCCGATAGAACACCTTTGGGAAGAATTAGAGTGGAGATTGAGAGCCAGGCCTTCTTGTCCAACATCAGTACCAGACCTCATAAATGCTCTCCTGGAAGAGTGGTCAAAGATTCCCATAAACACACTCCTAAACCTTGTGGAGGTCTTCCCAGAAGAGTTGAAGCTGTTATAGCTGCAAAGGGTGGGACAACTCCATATTAAAGCCTATGTATTAAGAATAGGATGTCATTAAAGTTCATGTTTGTGTAAAGGCAGGTGTTCCAATACTTTATGCAATATAGTGTATGTCCAGGTATCAGAAAGCAAAATGTCCTTAAAGCTCTAGATCGCCAGATATTCTTAAATATGTAAATCAAATTATTTTTAGACCATTGTATAATAATGTTTTACATCTGAAACTCATGATGATATACTTACAAAACATGGTATCCAGTCTTTGATTCTAAAGAAAATAAAGAAAATTCTTGAGGTTTTTTAACGAGATAGTGTGGAGCAACATATGAATGTACAGAAGTATGAGGTTTTCAGTAGGTATGGTATTTTATTGGAAATGTAATGTATTTGTGAAATAAATAAAACCAAAGTACAGTAGTTCATTTTGTAAGGTGACTGACATGGTATCTAAGCACATTTTATGATTCAATAGAATCAAATACAGTTGTCTTTAGTGCAAGACATTAACAGCCTGCAATGATATCATTTGTTTTTAAAATATATGCAAATCCAGTAACAAACATTCTAAAAAAGCAAAAGCACTCACATTTATTGAAATTGGCACTCTTAAGGCCAGTAGATCAAGTTCATACCATACAGTAAGACATTGACAGTACAATCACATTGGATCACTGTAACTGTGGAAAATCAGATGCAAAAGAAATGCAAATAAAAATCACTTAGAACAGGAGAGTCTTCAGTCTGGATCTCAGGGGTGATATGGAGTGAGCTGCAAGAACTGACCGAGGGAGAGAATTCCAATGAGGAGCCACAAATCTAAATGATCATTTACCAAGACTTACAAAATGTGGACCATAAGGAAGCCAGTGTCAGAAGGGATGGGAGTCTTTAGTGGTACTTAGAAGATGAGAAAGCAGACATGCCATGAGGTGAGACAAAATTATTGCTGTTGAGTATTGCAGTAATTTATATTCCACAATAGCAAAATTAGTATTAGCAAGTGTACCTGCTGTGTTCTTTGTTCCCCAAATGTAGCTGTTGTCTCAGATTTGTTATTTGTGTTTTTTTAGTTTTAATTGTTTAATTCATTTTTGAAACTTGTCCATATTGTAGTTTTTCATTGTTTTCTTTACACTTAGAAATGGTTTAGATTATTTTTACCTTTGTTGGCACTTCATCTTTTTGTTTTTTGAATTGGCTTGTTGTATTTGTGTTCTGCTTCCAGTTAATTTTTTAGTAATATTTTTTTGTATTTTCCCACTTTGCTATTACTTTCTCTTTTAATTGTTTAGTTAATTATTGATTTACCTTTTGTGAGATTCATACCATTGTTGCTCTTATTTATTTTTAAATGTTATAATTAATACTATTTTTGGGTTGGTCTGTTTTGAGTTTTGGAGGTTTGGCCCTTCTGTTTGGATATTATCACCATAAATGTATGCACAATCAGAAAACAAACAAAAAACTTCAACACCTTTATTTCTCTGTGTTATTCATCAGCTGTTTGCTCTCTCTGTTTCCTACCTATTTTCCTTTTGTCTAGGACAAACGCTCCACACAAAAAGTTAATAATTCTTTGAAGTTCTTTATGAAATTCTGGTGCTTATACTAAAAAATGGAAGGCAGCCTCTGATGGAATCTGGCTTGTATTCTGCATAGTCTGTCTTGCCTGAATAAATATATAGGTGTATAAGACACTGCAAGAAAGGGGTTAAATGATTACTATAACTCAACAGATGGTTTTTATGCTAGTAAGAGATGATCACCATGTAATTTCTCAAAAGTGAGACTAACATTACAGGATATCATGAAGCTGATAGAATGAACGGGATAGCACAGAAATACACTTGTACATATACTAGTGAAATCTCTTTATGGGACCTGAATTCTACAGGATGAAGAACTGTCACTGGCTGGTGAGCTGACAGAAATCAGACATAGTCTAAGTATCAATAATGCTTAAAGGGTCTCAGTATAGAATTGCATGCATCCCCACAGTAAGGGTAAAAGCAGCAAAGAAAACCTGATATATATATATATATATATATACTCTCGACCCCCTGAAAGTGAGTGTCATTAGGAACAATGCTACACATCTTCTATGTCACACACTAACACTGAGAACTTTCAGCCACCAAATTATTCAGCAGAAGTGTGTCAAGAAACAATACTAGGTCTCCTTTATACTAACAGAAAAATGTCTGCATAATGCCGCACTGTGACTGCCAAGTCAGAAGTTTCTCTTTCTTTTTTGTCATTCTGGTGTGTGTTTAGACCATGGTGTGTCTATCTATCTATCTATCTATCTATCTATCTATCTATCTATCTATCTATCTATCTATCTATCTATCTATCTATCTATCTATCTATCTATCTATCTATCTATCTATCTATCTAATGAAGGAGGACTCTGATTTTTTAATGAAGGAGGACTCTGATGATGACATTAAACTGTAAATTGAATATGCCTATACAAGACTTCACCTAGTACCAGCATACTGTATACAGAGATAATAACACTGATCTCACTTTGGCATGCTGTAGAGCTCAAAAATTAAGCCCCACTATAATTAGATTCTCATCCAACCTGAAAACTATGTGATATTGGTAGGATGCAGTGAACTTGTGAATACTGCCTGAAATTGATATCCATTATATTAAAAAGGGCCTTAATAGGCATAACAAAGGCAATTTTAGCAGTTCTATTGAAAATATATTTGAGAAACCAGAAGTGAAATAGTTTCTTCAGTATATAAAAGAAAGTTAATAAAATACATTTTGCATTGTATATCTGAACTCTGTTTTATAGCTATCTTAACTGAAATAACATGTTGGGTCATTGAACAATGGTGAACACGTGTTAAGCTAATGCATCAAAGACCTGTTTTTGTTGAAATAAATAAGATTATTAAAGTAAATTTCACAAACAACATTGTAAGTTGATATAATATCAAAGACTTATGAATGCTGATATGTTTATTTTGCGTAACCTTATTGCAACACATCATGCCTGGTCACTTACTGGAGTTGAGAGATAATCATTTTTGCACAGTTGAATTACTGAGTCAGACCTTTTCGCAATCTGGGAAAATAATAGAGAATCAATTTTTTTTAATTGAAGAATATTTTTTTCCATACTTATGCAACTATCAAAATAACATAATAAAACAAACTTTTTACACTTCAGTGGGGCCATCCTTTCCAGGACTGGTTACCCCTGCTCTGTGTATAATTCTGCTGAGATAGGCTCTGTAGCAATATATATATTAGATAAAACATTTTCAGTAAATGGATGTTTATAAAGTAGTCTTTAATTGATGAAGATGTTAAAGCAGAGAATTGAATTAAGAATGGATAAAATCAAGTACAGTAATCCCTCACTTATCGCGGGAGATAGGTTCCAAGGCCGACCGCGATAACTGAATTTCCGCGAAGTAGGGACACCATATTTATTTAATTATTTAACGTGCATTTGGACGTTTTTAAACCCTCCCTGTATTGTTTACAACCCACCCTTTACTCTATTAATAACAGGGACAACTGCTAAGCAATATGAAATCGGTAGATAAGTTTACACTTACTGTATAGCGAAGTACACGTAGCAGCTTGTAGGCGGTCGTGACATCGACGACCTTGTTGCAAAGATTCCTCAAGCAGAATCCATCCAGACCAGGGGTAGGCAACGTCGGTCCTGGTGAGCCGCAGTGGCTACAGGTTTTCATTCCAACCCAATTGCTTAATTAGAAACCAATCATTGCCAATCTCAGACCTTATTTAATTTTATGGCTTGTTAGTCTGTGCAATGTAAGGCTCTTATATCGTAGATTTTTTTCCTTTCCAAGGATATCATCCAAATGATTTGAAGCCTAAAACAGATCATTTTCAGTCTGTCACATTTTTCTATTAAGTGTTTTATTAAATCAAACAGTGCATGATGAACACACACAGATGTAATTGGAAAAAAGCTAGCTGGAGAACTGCTGGCTGCTTTGTCTTTTACATCTTATTGCTAATAAGGAGCAATTAAAACAATGAATGCAGCAGTTTAAGATTGAAATAAGCAATTAAGGTTGGAGAACCTTAACAAGCGAGACCACTAAAATGAAGCATCAAAATGTCACTTAAGCAATATGTGCTTCATCAGCAATAATTGAGTTCTCGTTAAGGAACTGGGTTGGAACAAAAACCAGCACATACTGCGGCTCACCAGGACCGACGTTGCCTACCCCTGATCCAGACTACTACCTTTTCACGTCTACTTGCAACTCGTTTTGTGCCCTGGTTAAAGGACACTGCGGCCGTAGATCTTATATGCTTTTCCTCCTTTTTAAATAAAAAGAATCGTGGACTCATTGATGCCTGCAGCGGTGTAGCTGTTCCCTTCCTTCAACATATCCAAAACTTTTACCTTTTTTGCAATCATTTGCATCTTCTGTTGGCGCTTGGACACGGCCCCTGAAGCAGTAGCACGTTAATGGTGAATGAGTGAGATGAGACTTCCTGGTTAATGCAACACTCCGTCGCTGAGCCAATCAGCAGCACACAGGAACTTAACTGCGTGCTCTGATTGGGTAGCTTCTCAGCTATCCGCCAATAGCATCTCTTGTATGAAATCAATTGGGCAAACCAACTGAGGAAGCAAGTACCAGAAGTAAAAAGACCCATTGTCCGCAGAAACCTGCGAAGCAGCGAAAAATCCGCATTATATATTTAGATATGCTTATATATAAAATCCGCGAAGTCGTGAATCCGCGAAAAGTGAACCGCGAAGTAGCAAGGGATTACTGTATAACATGTACAGGGTAATAATTTAGCAATACAGACATATATATATATATATATACAGGGTGAATCAAAATTATGTTAAGATTTGAATGGAGGAAGCAATATATTCACAAAACATACTTCATATGTGCAAGATGATTTACAGGAATGTCTCAACCTGTTCGCCATCATGTTCAACACACAAAAACCAATGATAAACAGTATCATTTAAAGCCCGGACACACATTTCGTGGGGAATAGATGATTCCACAGTCCATATTCTGTCCTGTTTCAAGCAGAATACAGCTGGTTTTGCTAAAGTACTGAGACTCAGCCTCGTGTTTTGGAGTTCAAGACTTTAGAAGAAGATTTTACTGTCAGCTGGGGTTGGCTAATTTGCTTTCGTGGATCATTTTGGAATTGCAGCCAAAGCAATCTGTTGAGAAGAATCTGCAGTTCAAATTGAAAAAGCAAACGAATGTCATGCAGATGAAATCAGGAAAATCATTTCAGCTGATGAGACTGGTATCTTCTACCAGCTGCTACCGCATCGCACTTTCGCACTCAAAGGAGAAAGAAGGAAAAAAATCTAAACAAAAGTTGGCATCTCTACTTTACTGCAATTCAACTGGTAGCCATAAACTTATTCCTCTCATCATTGACAAGTCGGCCAATCCTCTGTGTTTTAAGCACGTTACACTTCCCTGTGAGTATAAAGTGAACCAGTGAGTTTGGATGACTCGAGACATTTTGGGAAACTGGCTGTGTCTTGCACCCCAAAACACGAGGCTGAGTCTCAGTACTTTAGCAAAACCAGCTTTATTCTGCTTGAAACAGGAACAGCACTACCACTCTAAACCAACACAGCAGTCAGGCAGGGTCATGGCCAGGTTAGTGGTCAAGTGATACTATTTCCTGCATTTATAATGTTCCTTGCTTATAGCGCGACCGCAATGTTTTTGGATTTTCTTCTGCAGCGCAAACAATCAAACAAACAATATTCCACCGATGCAGCAATTGCACTTCAGAAACCTCACAATATGAAGAAGAAAAGGAAGATTCTGCTTCTGATTGATAGCTGTGCTGTCCCTAGCATGCTCCCACATTTAGATAATGTTCAAGTTGAATTCCTCCCACCCAATTGCACGGCAGTGCTTTAGCCATTGGATTTTTGCATCATTCGCACCCTGAAAGTCTATTATCGCAAGGAAATGCTGAGAAAAATTCTCGTCAGCATAACTTGTAGAAAGGAGGAGTTGAAAACTAATGTGAAAAAAGCTATTGAAATGATTGCAAACATCTGAACGCAAGTTAAATCAAGCACTATAGCAACAAATATAGAATCTGATTACTACAAAATTTTCATTATAGCGAAATTTTTTTAGGTCCCTGGCACTTCGTTATAACAGAATTTTACCTGTATAGTGAATATATATATATATATATATATATATATATATATATATATATATATATATATATATATATAGTGAAATGATGAGCCTCGACACAAGACAGAGGTTTGGGGCAGCCACCTGTGTATTTGACCTTTGCTGCAAACATGCAAAGTTTTCAGTACAATAGTGTACAGAAGTGAGTCCAAAACAAAACTACTCAACAGAGGAAGGCAGTTGGGTTTTATAGGGAGGTTTAAGGAAGTGATGTCGTCCTCTGGGCCAGAACAGGAAGTGATGTTCTCCTCTGGGCCGGAACAGGAAGTGATGTTCTCCTCGGGGCCGGGACAGGAAGTGATGTCCTCAGAGCTGAGGTGGAAGTGACATCTTTGTACTGAGGCAAATTTTCCCATGTCTGGTCTGCAGGGAGAAAATAAGAGGGTTGAGTGCACCCTGCCACCTCATGGCCGGGCAAGAAATTCCCTGTTTTTGGTCCCTGTGGCTAGCTCCCATGCACACGTGTGTGACAATATATATATACATATATACTGTATATACTGCTCAAAAAAATTAAAGGAACACTTTTTAATCAGAGCTGAGCATCAAATCAATGAAACGTCTGGGATATTGATCTGGTCAGTAAAGTAGCAAAGTGGGTTATTAATCAGTTTCAGCTGCTTTGGTGTTAATGAAATTAACAACAGGGCCACTAGAAGGGCAACAATGAGATGAATCCCAAAACAGGAATGGTTTCACAGATGGAGGCCACTGACATTTTTCCCTCATCTTTTATGACTGTTTTTTCACTAGTTTGCATTTGGCTGTGGTCAGTGTCACTACTTGGTAGTATGAGGCGATACCTGGACCCTACAGAGGTTGCACAGGTAGTCAAACTTCTCCAGGATGGCACTTCAATACGTGCCATTGCCAGAAGGTTTGCTGTGTCTCCCAGCACAGTCTCAAGGGCATGGAGGAGATTCCAGGAACAGGCAGTTACTCTAGGAGAGCTGGACAGCAGTACTGGTATCTTCTCCTTTGGGCAAGGAGGAACAGGATGAGCACTGCCAGAGCCCTACAAAATGACCTCTAGCAGGCCACTGGTGTGAATGTCTCTGACCAAACAATCAGAAACAGACTTCCTGAGAGTAGCCTGAGGGTACGAAGTCCTCTAGTTGGCCCTGTGCTCACTGCCCAGCACCGTGGAGCTCAATTGGTATTTGCCATAGAATACCAGAATTGGCAGGTCCACCACTGGTGCCCTTTGCTTTTCACAGATTAGAGCAAGTTCACCCTGAGCACATGTGACAGACGTGAAAGGGTCTGGAAAAGCCGTGGAGAATGTTATGCTGCTTGTAACATCGTTGTCAGACCCTATGCTAGTGCAGTGGGTCCTGGGCTCCTCCTGATGCATGACAATGGCCGGCCTCATGTGTTGAGATTATGCAGGCAGTTCCTGGAGGATGAAGGAATTGATACCATTGACTGGCCCCAACGCTCGCCTGACCTAAATCCAACAGAACACCTCTGGGACATTATGTTTCGGTCCATCCGACGCCACCAGGTTGCACCTCAAACTGTCCAGGAGCTCAGTGATGCCCTGGTCCAGATCTGGGAGGAGACGTTGTCAGGCATGCATACAAGCACATTGGGCCATAGAAACTACTGAGTACGATTTTGAGTTGCTGCAATGAAATTTCGGCAAAATGAGCCTGCTGCTTCATTTTTTCACTTTGATTTTCGGGGTATCTTTGAATTCAGCCCTCTCTATATTGATAATTTTCATTTCCATCAAACGATGTGGCATCCTTTCACTCATTACACATTATCCAGTCCATATCAGTATAGATATCCAGCATGATTTTTTCCCATTGAGATCAGACAAAAATAGGTTTGTGGATGGCCACACCATATACTGAAAAATCAACAAAATAAATTAAACACGTCATGTACAGGTACAGAGTTCTAAACCGAAGTGACTAACAGATTGTAGGCTGGTCTAAAAATATGGCTGAATGGAGGAAGAGGTGAGTCAGGGTGGCCAGAATATAAACTTCTGTGGCAGCAAGATGGATTCTGGATAATGGAAATTACATCATCAGAGGGTGTCAGGAGTGACATCAACAGTGGGTGGACTGGTGGTGATGTAAGTGAGAAGCAGGGTCTTCGCCTGGACTGCAGAGGGAAAAAAGGAGAAAGGATCAAATGACAATGCCAATCACTGGTCCGACTGAGAAAAATACCATTTGAGGCTATAAACCACCTCCCATGCGCACGTGTGTGACAATATATCTCTCTATTATAAAAAAAAATCTTGGAAGGAGACGGTATGTGAGACACTTTAATGTTCCGTGAGACAAGGCAGTGAAACAAATGGACAGCTGCTGTACAGGCTTTTAAATGATCGACATGCAGCGCGACAAGCAGAACACGCAGCTCGGCAGCAGCAGCAGCAAACCAGCAGCTGATCGAACTGCATCTCCTTAGCTTGCGTTCAGCCACCCCCTTCACAACGCGAAGTGGATGACTCTTAACGCTCCCCAGGGGGGTAGGGGGGGACGGGAGTCTGGGTGAGTGAAGCGAGCAGGGGGCAAAGCCCCCTAGTATTATAAGAACAGAGAAACAAAGGTAAAGGGTTGGTGTTCCCCATATACTGTGGCAATTGGGAAAAAAAAGCTTTACCAAAACCATGGTCTTTTCATAGGTGAGTCTTCCAATAGACTGCGGAAAGATGGCTTGTGCTGGTTATGAGGTCAGTGAGGCAGAAGGGGTGGGTTCAGGCACCGGAAAACCAGAAGTGATGTCATACATCATTGCCCTGTAATTCCTTGGATCTGTGGAGGGAAGGTGTTAGGAGGCGGGGTCAACTATTGAGTTGGGTTTGAATTGCAAGTTGACAGGTGAAGGTGTCTCCCAAACATATATATTAAATGTGTACTTCAATGAAAACTCATAAGAGGTTTAGAATTAATCTATTTATTATCCTTAAAACATGTGCATGTCCATCTCACACCTTCACATACTATTGTCCAGACTTTCTGCAGGCAAAATCTCAACCAAAGACTAACCTTTTCAGTGGAAAAAGTGTGAAGTCTCAAGGAACTTTGTATTTATTTATTTGTGAGTGGCAGAGATTTCAATTGCTTTTTTTTGAGAGTCAGCAAGAAAATAGGCAGGGGTGTTTAGAACAGTTAGTAAATAGTGTTCACTAATAATAATTTTTCATGTAAGACAAAAATAGAATTAGAGCCTGAAAATGAAAAACAAGTCAAATCCATAAATTCTTTTCTACATTATCATTTTTCTTTTTTCTTCTTCTTATTTGGTTTTTAATATATGTGCGATTCTCTCATGAAGTCTTTCCTTTCATTAGTCCAAGTTTGGATCTTTTGCTCTCCATGCTACCTACTTTAAAGGTGCCATCATGCCTACATTAAGCCCCAGGCAAATGCACTCCGAATTGCCTGGTACTGCAAGTAAATTGCCTGGTACCAGGCAAGTAAATTGTCAATACTAGACCCATTTTCAGAACTTTGTAATATAATTCAGGTCCATATATGTATTTTTCAGCTTACTAATGAAAGATGACTATGTATGGCATACAGTCATATGAAAAAGTTTGGGAACCCCTCTCAGCCTGCATAATAATTGACTCTGCTTTCAACAAAAAAGATAACAATACTATGTCTTTCATTTCCTAGGAACATCTGAGTACTGGGGTATTTTCCGAAAAAAGATTTTTAGCGAAGCAGTATTTGAAATTATAGCATTTGAAATTAAATCAAATGTGAAAAACTGTCTGTGCAAAAATGTGGGTACCTTTCTAATTTTGCTGATTTGAATGCATGTAACTGCTCAATGCTGATTACTTGCAATACCAAATTGGTTGGATTAGCTAGTTAAGCCTTGAACTTCATAGACAGGTGTGTCCAATCATGAGAAAAGGTATTTAAGGTGGTCAATTACAAGGTATGCTTTCCTTTTACTCTCCTCTGAAGAGTGACAGCATGGGATCCTCAAAGCAACTCTCAAAAGATCTGGAAACAAAGATTGTTCAGTATCATGGTTTGGGGGAAGGCTACAAAAAGCTATCTTAGAGGTTTAAACTGTCAGTTTCAACTGTAAGGAATGGAATCAGGAAATGGAAGGCCACAGGTACAGTTGCTGTTAAACCCAGGTCTGGCAGGCCAAGAAAAATACAGGAGCGCATATGCGCGGGATTGTGAGAATGGTTACAGGCAACCCACAGATCACCTCCAAAGACCTGCAAGAACATCTTGCTGCAGATGGTGTATCTGTTCATCATTCTACAATTCAGTGCAATTTGCACAAAGAACATCTGTATGGCAGGGTGATGAGAAAGAAGCCTTTTCTGCACTCACACCACAAACAGAGTTGCTTGTTATATGCAAATGCTCATTTAGACAAGCCAGATTCATTTTGGAACAAAGTGCTTTGGACCGATGAGACAAAAATTGAGTTATTTGGTCATAACAAAAAGCTCTTTGCATGGCGGAAGAAGAACACTGCATTCCAAGAAAAACACCTGCTATCTACTGTCAAATTCATCATGCTGTGGGGCTGTGTGGCTAGTTTAGGGACTGGGGCCCTTGTTAAAGTCGAGGGTAGGATGAATTCAATCCAATATCAACAAATTCTTCAGGATAATGTTCAAGCATCAGTCACAAAGTTGAAGTTAGGCAGGGGTTGGATATTCCAAACAAGACAATGACCCAAAACACAGTTCGAAATCTACAAAGGCATTCATGCAGAGGGAGAAGTACAATCCCCTGACTTGAATGTCATTGAAAATCTATGGGATGATTTGAAGCAGGCTGTCCATGCTCGGCAGCCATCAAATTTGACTGAACTGGAGAAATTTTGTATGGAAGAATGGTCAAAAATACCTCCATCCAGAATCCAGACACTCATCAAAGGCTATAGGAGGCGTCTAGAGGCTGTTATATTTGCAAAAGGAGGCTCACCTAAGTATTGATGTAATATCTCTGTTGGAGTGCCCAAATTTATGTCTAATTATTGTTATGATGCATATTGCATATTTTCTGTTAATCCAATAAACTTAATGTCACTGCAGAAATACTACTGTTTCCATAAGGCATGTCATATATTAAAAGGAAGTTACTACTTTGAAAGCTCAGCCAATGATAAACAAAAATCCAAAGAATTAAAAGGGGTTCCCAAACTTTTTCATATGACTGTATGTGGATTAATGTGCCACACAGAGTGAACCAGAGGTAGAATATAAAGCTAGAACAGAATTTATTATGCCCATCATCTCAGAGACTTGATCATGTAGGGCTGAAATGTGGGTTAGTGCAAGTTCAACACTGTGCATGGACAAAGAGTGCAAGAACATACAGGACCACTGACTAAAATCACAACTGTAACTATTATTTCCCATAATGATATTCTAAATTTAAATAAACTACATAAAACATTTAAATTAGTTAAAGCACTGTTGCTACCTAAAGTTAAACCAACCACTTGTCTCTTAGATCCAGCTCTAACTATATGTTGCACAGACAATCCAAAATATAATTATTTTTATTTTTTTGCATCATAATGTTCCAGATTTACATCAGTTTTCTTTCAATATCCCAATGACGCAAAGTTTAGGTTAATTGAAGACTCTAAGTTGGCACAGACTTAAGGAGTATAATTATATAGATAGATAGATAGATAGATAGATAGATAGATAGATAGATAGATAGATAGATAGATAGATAGATAGATAGATAGATAGATAGATAGATAGATAGATAGATAGATAGATAGATAGATAGATACTTTATTAATCCCAAGGGGAAATTCATATACTCCAGCTGCAGCATACTGATACAAAAAAAAATATTAAATTAAAGAGTAATTAAAATGTAGGTAAAAACAGACAACAACTTTGAATAATGTTAACGTTTACCCCCCCCAGGTGGAACTGAAGAGTCGCATAGTTTGTTGGGAGGAATGATCTCCTCAGTCTGTCAGTGGAGCAGGACAGTGACAGCAGTCTGTCGCTGAAGCTGCTCCTCTGTCTGGAGATGACACTGATTAGTGAATGCAGTGTATTCTCCATAATTGATAGGAGCCTGCTGAGCGCCCGTCGCTCCACCACAGTTGTCAAACTGTCCAGCTCCATGCCTACAATAGAGCCTGCCTTCCTCACCAGTTTGTCCAGGCGTGAGGCATCCTTCTTCTTTATGCTGCCTCCCCAGCACACCACTGCGTAGAAGAGGGCACTTGCCACAACCGTCTGATAGAACATCTGCAGCATCTTATTGCAGATGTTGAAGGACGCCAGTCTTCTTTATGCATGACTGTGCCCTTCTATAGGCCTGGCAAGCCATCCAAGATAGGTTTTCGCTTTGGGTCCAGTGCTCCTGGAATAGGCAATGGTTCCTATTGACTGAGAACCAGAGAGACACATCAAAAAACGGATTGATGAAATTAATGGAATTGCTCATACTCCCCTCAAAGTCGGAAACTTTTCATCTATATTGAAAATTTCAGATTTAGATCTGCATATTTTGAAAATATGTGCCCCTGTTTCAGATTTACCTTTTACACAGTCATAGAAAAAATGTTATCTGAAAATTCCAGTCTTATCTGAAAAAACACATCATGTTCTGTGTAGCAAACCTAAATGATGCCAGCTGTTGCAATGAAATATAAACCATATGTTGGAAAAAATAACTAGGAATAAAAATTTAAATAAAAAAAAACAACTTGCTGATTTAGCATTGCTACTCGCAGTGCACCTCTCAGAGTATTTTAACTCATTGTATCTGTGTGTGGAATCACAGCTGTACACCGGCTGATCAGAAAGCCCTGTAAGACATTTATAGCAAATGCTACCTCAGGAAAGCCACCAGCATTTGCATTAATTCTACTCAGCCATGCGCACAGTCTATTTGAAGTTCTCTCATCCAGCAAACACTCATCCTGCATGGACCTTGAGGCTTGGAAACAGTTTAATTCCAAGAGCTATGAATGCAGTCAATCAGTCCATCAAGTGCTCCCGGTAGAACTGTTTATACTTATAATTAAAATTACTTCACTGTAAACTTGCACTACAAGTGTAATATTGCACAACCTGAGCCACTTTATGAAGCATTTGCACTATTTGCAGTATATGTACATGTACATTGTACTTATGCTTTCATATTATATATTTTTTGTTGTTTTTTATCATATTATTATTATTGTTATTATATAATTTTATAGTAAAATAAGTTTATGAAGGACTTACATATGGAATCTCATTTATCATACAATGAATATAGAATATGAAGCATTTAACATGCTACTTTAGTTACGATGGGATTTGAAAAATCTAGTAAATTAAACATCAATTTTAAGATGAAGTTTATGATGTTCTACTCTAATGAAAAATAAACTACAAGATTAAACTCAGCATTTCAACCTTTTTTTCTTTTCTCTGTGCCCTAATACGCTTCCGTATGACACTGAGATGGTGGGCTACGACTCACAGTTTCACATCGACTTTAACATCTGACCAATTGTTTTTACTTTTTCATATACAAAATATAGGGAAAGTATTGTAATCATCCAAAAATCCTACGTTGAGATTTTCATGAATCTCAACGTTTTAGACCTCCCTGACGTTCTTGTATACGAAGTATTAAGAAAATCGAGATTTTGAAGAATCCCAATGTTTTAGACCTCCCTGAGTCCGAAAATACCATTTTTGGAATTATGTCTGTGTGTCTGAGTGTGTGTGTGTGTATGTAAACACAATAACTTGAGTATGCCTTCATTTAGGTCAACCAAATTTTTCATATTATTTTTCAAGTATTAGGTACAAAACATAGATCCAATTTAATCAACTTTCATTTTATAATAATTGTTCAATATATTATTAATTTGTTGTTGATGGTCCTGTAATGTACATAATATAAAAATATAATCATTGTCTTGCAGTTTACTCCTCAAATATCCATCCCCATATCTGAGCATACGAGAAAGACTAGGGGAGACCACTCCCGATTTTTATACGTTATTTTGCCATTGTCTTTTAACAAAACACTCAACTGAAATGGCTATTTATTTTGATTTACATATTCAAATATGCAAAATTATGGGAGGAGCTGGAGTGAGGCAGCAGGCGCATGAACGTGTGTTACATTTCACGCTGACTGGGATTCATCGATTAGGAAGTGTGTGGTAGTTGGCTTACGCATGGTTTTGTGCATTTTAATTTTTTTTTGTGCGTACGCAAACTTCTACTTTTGTCTGTTCTCTGTTTTAGTGTGACTTCTATGCACGGTGTTATACATGAGGCCCCAAATCTAAACATCATTGAACCTTCTTGGGAAGTTTTAAAACACAGATTTCAATGTACCCTTCTACCTCCTCAATCACTCAAAGAACTGAAGACTTTATTTCTTGAAGAATTGTTCAATATTGATATTAATACTGTCAGGTCGTTCTCTTTTTTTTTTGTTCACTCCTGTATCATCATGCCCTCAACAGGAAAACCTAATTTTGCTTTATCCAATCGCGGTTTTAGAGCTCTTCTTGTTAAAATCTCTCAATTTGAGAGCAGATTTCTTACTGTTACATAAAACAATTGCATTTTTTGCATTCATTATGTAAATTAAAAATAAACTTTAAGTGTGAGACTAAACAAAGCTGTGTATTGCAACATTTGGTCCACAAAAACACATCTTTTTAAATAAAGTACTTATTATTTCTTCAGTATTCTTCTTGATAACAATTAATTTCAGTCTCATGAAAATACTTCTCTATGAAGTGAGGGTCTTTGCTTTTCATTGAATTATTTAAGTAAATAGAATTGAAGGGACCTGAGTTCAAATTCTACTCTGGACACCTTGTTAGGAGCTTGCACGTTCTGGCATTCCCGGGTGAATATTCCAGCATCTTGCTACAATGTAATCACATGGAAACTTTCATTTGACCTAACATGAGTGTGAATATCTGAATGTATGTGTCATGTGATGAGCTGGCACCTTGTCCAAGTTTGTTTCCTGCCTTGAATCCTGGTCTCCTAATGTAGGCTGCAGCTTTCCATGTCCCAGTATTAGAATACACTGACTTCTAAAAAAAGATGACAATGTTGTCACATTAAGTAAGTCTCAGTTCATGAAACCTGCCTTTCACAGAGAAAACTGACATACAAGTTAAAAAACAAGAGTTCTTCATCTTTACAAAGAATGCAATGAAAATCAAATAGAAGTTTTTTTTCTTTTTTTAATTATGTTCAATAGATTATGCATACTAGTTAATAGGCAGTCACGTATACATGTTATTACATATCTTAAAATTTTCTGCCTATTTTTTATTTTCAATAGAGATAGTTGATGAGCATATTCTATTCAGCTCTAAAGTTTATTTTCAATTAGTTTTAAAATTTTGGTGCTATGTATTCTGTAGTCAATATGAATTATGACACTGGGATGTATTTCAAAGTGATCTAACATAAAAATAAGATCAAAAGCAAAGTAAGCAAAAATATATGCACAATTCTCAATATGAAATAATTTTAATTTATTATAGATTATCAGCATCACTGATATTTCTGGTAGCTTCAATTAACATTTGGGAATAATGTTTATACAATCCTCCATTTAATAAAAATTGCAGTGAATTATACTGTCTTCTACCACTAGATGGCGAAAAAAATCATAAATCTTTAGATGGGCCATGCTAAGGTACTCCTGTGAAGTATATCAAATTGGGTGAAGCAAGAGGTACTAGAATGCTCTTGAAGAAAAATGTTTTGTCTACATGGTGACACTGATTCAATTTACTTCCCTGTTTTAATAAATCCTATATTTCCTGACTAAACATACTTGTGAAGTAGTCCCAGCATGAAAATGAATGCTAATTGTCCCATTGTATCAACGCCCACCACTCTGTGAAAGCCCCACTTGTGACTGTTAAAACATTCCATCAAATATTGCTTGTGTTTTTTCTTTGCAAGACATATGCAGCTGCGTATTTTGTGTCATCCTGATTGTAGAAACCATAAAACAATGAGCTGCAGACTTGGTGCTGAATTTTTGATACCATTTAATGCCTATATACCAGCCTACAAAATTTAGTTTACATCAGTTAAACATAAAATATATGGGCCATACAATAAGCTTCCATTGGCAATTGTCAGTGGAAGGGACCCCTCTCCACTTTTGAGCTCCAGAGCACCGTGAAGGACCACACTAGTTTTTTACCACTTAATGAAAGTGTACTTGACTGAAAGGCAGGCCTCATACAAAAAATCCTCAAAAACAGCACTGTAACATCAGAGACATACACACACTCCTCCAGTTTGCAGAGTGTTTCCCTGTTTCCTGCATGTATTTGAGGTTTACAGACAGCCAGTAAGACCATGTCAGCATTATCATGACTCTCTATATGATGTTGTAACTAAAATACCAGAGGATGAAAAGCACCTCCACCTCCAGCTCATAATACTGGAATAGCCAAAAACAAAATAGTCAAAAACAGTATGACAGCTTACATACAAAATCAGCACAAAATGACAGGACTCACAATTGACAACTCAAATTAAAATGGTGCTGGGTAATATCATCATATTAACAGTAAAATTAGCCAATAATCAGAAAACGACAGTGTGAAAGAGTTAATCAGAAATGATCGAAACCACTAACATGTAACATATTAATTGGATTTTGATTGGGGTTTTTTGTAGTATGACTATCAATCATCAACATTTCACAAGCTTCAGAATTTACCATAAACAGACCTTTATTCCTGATAAGCAATAACAACTCAGCTCATCTTCTGGGGTTTCCCATAGTCCTTTTATAGTCCTTGACCCGGAAGTGTTTGTCCCTCAGTCCATGTGATTTTCTATCACTTCCGGGTCAGGTAAAAACTTCTCCTTTTCTTCATCCCGGAAGCATGTCATTTCTTCTGTCCCTGTGACCAGGACGTACTTCTGGGTTATAGGGCAAATACAAGTCTCTGAGCCTCCCTGCAGCGTCCCCTTGCGGCCCCCATGGTATCCAGCAGGGCTGTGAAGGAAAACGCCAATATCCATGATGCCCTGCTGGAATTCGGGGCACCTCCATGCTGCTGAAGGGCTCCATCTAGCGGCGTGGGGGTATTGGCCGGCCATATATCACAACACACACCAAATAAAAATAAATACAAATGCAATAAATATTATACATTTTTATTAGCAAAGTGTCTAACTATATCACCCACTGGGCATATTGTCATTAACCAACTAGTTAAACCAGTCTCTGGATTGTCAAACAGCTGAATGAGCTTCTCACAGAAATGCAGACCAGGGCACTCCAAACATATGACAAAGTCTTCAAAGCCTTAAAAGCTTCATGATTAAATTGCTTGCAGTCTATACAGAACAAGGTTTTTTTCATGACAAGAACTGCTGGAGTTCACTGAGGGCTGTCAGATGATCTGATTTTTCCCTACAACAACAATGCTATCTGCAGGTCTGACCGGTAATAGATAAGGTATGTTCAAATTTAATAAAATCTTAAACACTCTAATGGTGCTGAGTATACACCTCCTTATAGGTGAAAAATCTTTGAATGTATTCCAGTTGTTAATAAGCTACCATCTCTGTGTATCTCTGTAGAGCATTCCTTATTCTGGCACTTGAGTCTCATGTGTCACCCCAACCTCTCAGTTGTCTTGTGTCAGACCCTATTCTGCCTTTCTCATGTTGTAAGCTGTGTCCTTCAACTTCACCATCAACAGCCTGTGGTGGTGGTTAGCTGGAAGGAGCAGTCATTGTTTCACAGCAGAGGCTCCGGTTATGTCAAAATGCTTCCTTACAGTATATCCTACTTTAGATCTCTCCTGCACTGGAGAAGGACTCACTTGCTTGAACTTAATGTGCTACAGATCGATGATTACTCACTGAGGGAAATTCAGTCAAGAAATTATATTTTATGGATATTAAGAGATCAATACTTTGAATGTCATTTTCACATATTTCATTTTGTGCCTTTGAGCATTTCTGAAAGTTCTCACCTGCTCACCAACTTCATGTGTTGATACCAGATACAATGTAACTGTTCTCAGTATGCTGTATACAGTGTATGTATATGTATGTTTGGACAGGTGCATGTGCATATTGTATATGTATAGTGACTGTGGGTCCTGTGGTGCTCAAAAAACTTCAAACTGGACTCCTTTTAATGCTTGGTCTCTCATACATTATTTCATATTTCAGTGAGTAGCATTCAGGAAGCAACTGCAGTACAGCAGAATTCATACATTCATAAGTTATATTTCATAGTAACATAGGGCTTTCAGTAGGTCAGGTCACTTTCAAAATTAGGGCTGGCTCTTAGCAGAACTTTTCTCGTCTGACTGTGGAACTGTTATATTTGCTTCAGAGACACCAAATTGGAGCTCCTTCTAGCAATGTCTGTGGTCTTTGTGCTGTGAATTGAAAAGCTCCAATGTCCATGGCAGAACCCAGCCTGTTGTCTTAGAAAAGTGGTATAACCCTCTATGTTTCCTAATAGGTAATAATAATAATAATAATAATTCATTACATTTATATAGCGCTTTAGGTATACTGTACATGGCCCTTTGTCAGTCAGGTGGTTTAGCCACATCTGATGTTTCCTGCTTGAACGTTTCCCTACAGTGCTGCTGCCCTGAGATGAGGTTTATGTATCTTTAAAAGTTTTTCAGTTCATGTGTGGGCTGAATCTCTGTAAATGCAAGAAATACATACTCAATATAAGAAAACTTTGCAATTTGAGTTTTATGTGCAACATTTTAAAATCACAAATCACTGTAAGTCACTCAAAGAATCATATGTATATTAATATTAATAATGTATATTACAGTGCCCAGTGGACAACAGTGATTGTTGATTGGATGGGGCCAGCTACCTATAATGTTTACTGCAGTTGGCTTGAGTGCTTAAAATCCAGAGGGAAGCCAGTTGACTGCAAACATGGTTGAAGTATCCAGTCTCTTCCACAGCTTTCTAAAGAGTACTATCCAGGGACAGGACACACCACACTCCTGGGACCTCATGTATAACGCCGTGCGTAGAACTCACACTATAACATGGCGTAAGCACAAAAGCGGGATTGTGCGTACGCACAGAAAAATCCAGATGCAGGAATCTGTGCGCACGCATACTTTCACGTTCTTCCACTACATAAATCCCGATTTGCGTGAAAAGTAACGCACGTGCACGCGCCTTCTGTCCCGCCCCAACTCCTCCCAGAATTACGCCTCTTTGAATATGCAAATCAATATAAATAGCCTTCTGTGAAAAGACAATGGGAAAAGCACAGGGGAAAATATAAGAATTTCAGCGAATACCAAGTGGAGGCAAAGGAAAAACGTACTATTTGTTGGTTTAAACAGTGGTATAATCAACAAAAGAAAGCTGATCGAGTGACAGAGTGTCGGAAAAACTCGAAAGATCAAATTCACAAAGTCGCACAGTGCCCGAAATAAAAAAGAAATCACATATCAAAGTCGCTGTGAAAAGGCGAGTCGTAGCCCACCGTCTGAGTGTCATATGAAAGCTTATTAGGGTACAAACAAAAAACATAGGCACACAGTGGGAAAAAAGCACGAAATGTCAACTTTAATCTCGAAATTTCCACTTTAATCACGTAGTTTATTTTGCCATTAAAGTAGAACATCATAAACTTCATCTTAAAATCGTTTATTTTACTAGTTTCTCAAGTAGCATGTTAAATGCTTTTTTCTGTGTTTGATCTTCTATGTGCTCTATGTGTGTGAATCACTACGTGCTTCCGTTCTTTCTCTTTCTCCGACAGGACACAGAATGCATTACATTCGAGATATTACAGCTCTCTGAATAATTAAAATACTGAGATGTATACGTGGTATCATTTTCATGATGATAGGAATGAAAGTATGTTATTAAACATGGGAACACGGTGGCGCAGTGATTGTTCATATCTCACGCAAGAGGCTTGCTGCACCATGTGCGACCTTCGATGAAATAATTTATTACAGAAGTACTGTCTCTTTCAAACGTACTAACCTCCAATTCCTGTCCATACTTTTCTTTCTCCAATCGTCACACAATCAGCTCTGTAATAGACGTTAAGCCATTTGTAAGCTTAGAACGCTGATTCTTCAAAACTTTTAAGGAACATTGAAATATCTTCGTAGTACATGTTTAATTATTCTACAGTATTCGTCTATCCTTCCAGTGTCGCGTCAGCACCAGCAAGAATACAGCGCAAGGCAGGAGCTATCCTTGAACCAGCTATACGCTGTGGCACCGTTATTAACAATACAGATTATTTAAATGAAGTTAAAGTTTTATCTGTATACTATAAGCAACATATTTTGCTGCATTTCATCTTAAAAATGATATTGTCATCATACGCGCTTTATAAAGTAGCACAGGTTGTGCAATATTATAACTGTAGTGCAAGTTTACAGTGAGGTGATTGAGTGCATTTATAGTTCTTGGGATGAAACTGTTTCTGAAACGCGAGAGCCGTACAGGAAAGGCTTTGACGCTTTTTGCCGTGGTTGAGGTAGTGTGTACTTGAAACTATATACCGATAATTCTCTTTCCGATCATCTGCTGCTGTGATTCACACTCAGATACAGTGATATAAATACTCCGAGTGGTGCAGTGAGAGTAATATGGAAAAAGATGATCCGCAGTGGCAACCCTTAATGGGAACAGCAAAAAGAAGAACAAGATGCAGTGAGCGTAACAACGCTAAAGCAGTTGTGGTTTTGGAATACTATGGCTTTTCCCTGGCCCATTCTATTGCAGCAGGTTAATTACAATCAGATGCATTACACTAATAAACAATATGCAGTTAGTTTCAGTGTATTTATAAAGCCGTGTCAGGAATGTGGAGCTAAGAAAGAAAGGATGAGCACACAGGAACAGTAGTTTGACCATTCTGTGGACCATTATATTGTTACAGGTTAATTACAATCAGATGCATTAAATTTATGAACGATATGCGGTTAATTTCAGTTTATTTGACAAAGCCGCCGCCGTGGATGTGGATCTAAGAAAGAGTAACCACACAGGAACAGTAGCACTGCTTTGACGCTGGGTGCCGCCAGTCTGCAAAACCGAGCGGTGAAATTGCGTACGCCAAGGAATGAGTTACCGTGGAAATGTGCGTGGCTTTACGCCAAGTTTAGGTTTTATACATCGCGATTTGAGCGTGGAAAGGTTCGTACGCAACATTTCTGTGTGTACGCACCGTTTATACATGAGGCCCCTGGTGATGTAAAAGGGAGCCTGTGATTATCTGGCATTCCGGTGTTTTCTGCAGAAGGAAATGAGAGGGGAAGCACTTATAACGAGCACCACAGGGTGGATAACAGGACTTGGAAGGAGGAGAAACTGCATGCGAGGAGGCAGGAATCAGGAAGTCCAAGAATTCTTGTGTTACAAAAGGGACTGCGATGAGTTAATCACAGGTCTGTAGGTTTCTCTTTGTGTCTCTCAACCTGAATATTGTTACAATACAATTATGATTGTAGACATAGCTCATTTAAGAAAACACCTCTAACAAATAGATTGATCTTGAAAAGAAAGTACATTTTCATTAATTTTTTTATCCCACTTAAACATCCCTTGATTATTAAGCAAAAGAAGACATTTCTGCCAGGGTCAGAACCTATCCTGGCAACACTGGATGAAAAGAAGGATCCACTCTTGATGGGGCACCAGTGCATCACAGGACCCACTGACACATACATACTCACAAGTTAAATTTATTAGTAACACAATAAGCATGTGCTTGTTATGAGGAAGGACAACCTGTAAGAAATGCACACAAACACAAGTAGACTGCAAACTGCACTCAAAACCAGAAATAGGATTCAGATCCAGGATTTATGTAATCTGATTTTGAGTGGCAGGGACCCAGCTCTTATCCCAGCAGCAAGGCAAGAAACAACACTGGATCAGATAGGGGAAAATATTATATTATATTATATTATATTATATTATATTATATTATATTATATTATATTATATTATATTATATTATATTATATTATATTTGCAAGTAAACCCTCATTCTAAATAATTTCTTTCATGATCTGACATTTGAAGTGTTCCACATTGGTTTGTTTTTCCAGACTTTCAAACATATTATGATTTGTGTGCGATGTTTTTTCTCATTAAAAAAATGAACCTCTAGACTACTGATCTTGTAATGCTAAAGAAGAAACATTTATTTTAAAAAAAGAACTATTCCTAAGTCTCTTCCTATCTAATACTAAAAAAGAGAAATAGTTTTTCCTTCCACAAACTCTAGCAGCTGTGAAGTAAAATGTGAAAGTTCACATGGAGAATGTTAGCAAAGGCATTAACAGTATCCAGGATGTTATGGCTTGGAAGACATGTCCAACATTGCTTGCAGGTGGTGTAGTGTATGGCATTTCTCTGCAGACAGTCACATATTTTGGCTGTAACTTAGGGAGCATTCTGACTTGGTTGTTATTTCCCAGCTGAAAAAGAGAAGCATGTTATATTTAGTGTTTTCTTTTTAATGCTGCCCATTATGTAATCATTTTCAAAGTTCTGCTATTGACTTTTCAAAACTATTTTTTTCTGTTATTCCAAAATATCAGTCAATGCTACTCCTATCATCTAAACCTGCAATAAATTGAAGCCTTCTCATGCTGTTCTTTGTGCTGTTTTAAACACCTGCTACGCAACACTGGGAAAAGGCTCATCAGTATGGTGGTTATTATTCTTTTAATAGATCTACAGTGGTGTGAAAAACTATTTGCCCCTTCCTGATTTCTTATTCTTTTGCATGTTTGTCACACAAAATGTTTCTGATCATCAAACACATTTAACCATTAGTCAAATATAACACAAGTAAACAAAAAATGCAGTTTTTCAATGATGGTTTTTATTATTTAGGGAGAAAAAAAAATCCAAACCTACATGGCCCTGTGTGAAAAAGTAATTGCCCCCTGAACCTAATAACTGGTTGGGCCACCCTTAGCAGCAATAACTGCAATCAAGCGTTTGCGATAACTTGCAATGAGTCTTTTACAGCGCTCTGGAGGAATTTTGGCCCACTCATCTTTGCAAAATTGTTGTAATTCAGCTTTATTTGAGGGTTTTCTAGCATGAACCGCCTTTTTAAGGTCATGCCATAGCATCTCAATTGGATTCAGGTCAGGACTTTGACTAGGCCACTCCAAAGTCTTCATTTTGTTTTTCTTCAGCCATTCAGAGGTGGATTTGCTGGTGTGTTTTGGGTCATTGTCCTGTTGCAGCACCCAAGATCGCTTCAGCTTGAGTTGATGAACAGATGGCCGGACATTCTCCTTCAGGATTTTATGGTAGACAGTAGAATTCATGGTTCCATCTATCACAGCAAGCCTTCCAGGTCCTGAAGCAGCAAAACAACCCCAGACCATCACACTACCACCACCATATTTTACTGTTGGTATGATGTTCTTTTTCTGAAATGCTGTGTTCCTTTTACGCCAGATGTAACGGGACATTTGCCTTCCAAAAAGTTCAACTTTTGACTCATCAGTCCATAAGGTATTTTCCCAAAAGTCTTGGCAATCATTGAGATGTTTCTTAGCAAAATTGAGACGAGCCCTAATGTTCTTTTTGCTTAACAGTGGTTTGCGTCTTGGAAATCTGCCATGCAGGCCGTTTTTGCCCAGTCTCTTTCTTATGGTGGAGTCGTGAACACTGACCTTAATTGAGGCAAGTGAGGCCTGCAGTTCTTTAGACGTTGTCCTGGGGTCTTTTGTGACCTCTCGGATGAGTCGTCTCTGCGCTCTTGGGGTAATTTTGGTCGACCGGCCACTCCTGGAAAGGTTCACCACTGTTCCATGTTTTTGCCATTTGTGGATAATGGCTCTCATTGTGGTTCGCTGGAGTCCCAAAGCTTTAGAAATGGCTTTATAACCTTTACCAGACTGATAGATCTCAATTACTTCTGTTCTCATTTGTTCCTGAATTTCTTTGGATCTTGGCATGATGTCTATCTTTTGAGGTGCTTTTGGTCTACTTCTCTGTGTCAGGCAGCTCCTATTTAAGTGATTTCTTGATTGAAACAGGTGTGGCAGTAATCAGGCCTGGGGGTGGCTACGGAAATTGAACTCAGGTGTGATACACCAGTTAGGTTATTTTTTAACAAGGGGGCAATTACTTTTTCACACAGGGCCATGTAGGTTTGGATTTTTTTTCTCCCTAAATAATAAACACCATCATTTAAAAACTGCATTTTGTGTTTACTTGTGTTATATTTGACTAATGGTTAAATGTGTTTGATGATCAGAAACATTTTGTGTGACAAACATGCAAAAGAATAAGAAATCAGGAAGGGGGCAAATAGTTTTTCACACCACTGTACATGAGTCTGGTTGTTCAAATCAAGACTAAAAATCCACCTGTTATTTTAGATTTTTCATTTCTGTCTAATTTGTGATATACAGTATAAACATGGACTAATTCTTTGATAGACTTACTGGCAAATGGAAATAATCTTACAATATAAATTTGAAACACAAACATGCCAAAGAAAAACTATATTTGTGTTCAAATCAAGTTTGAATAAATGGATCCAAAATTAACATGCTAGGTAAGTTGACTCCATGTGCAACCTGGAATTTGGCACTAATTTATTAGGCATAGGTGTCACCTTGCCATCATATTACAAAGCCAATGTCACTTTCCTGTCTTTGTCTATAGGCCTTCTTAATGCTTTAGCATGTTTGAATATAAAACCATACTTACACTGAAGTTGAACACCGAGACCGTCTGAGGTGTTTGCTGCAGTAAAGTCTGAAAATCATCTATATCCGTCTTGTTCCATATTTTAGAAATAAGTGATTGGAAAGCAAATCTTAAATAAATGCAAAGGATTGCATTTCAGAAAAATGTATTTATTAACCATATGGTGCCTAGTCATAACTTTTTGAATGCATACTTTATGAAAATAATTCATTTTTCATAAACCCAAACCCAGGAAACTTTACTTTACTGAAAAGTGAATGCATAAATCAGTGTTCTGTTCTTTACCTGAATTTCCCCAGAATCCCCACCTTAGAGAAGTTAATATAAGCAAAAATAATTATTTAGGTAAATGCATTTTGTAGATCATTCATTCTTGTGCTCAGATATAAAAGTCCATGGACTAAAAGTGTTTAGAATTTCACTTTGATTTAACTGTCACCATTCATAGGTGATCTTATAAGCATAACATAGAAAAGTTGTATAAACAAAAGACTCAATCTTAAAAATGGTAAGCTTTTGTACATTCAAGACTTATCCTTAACAACTACAAATGACAAACTATCACTTACGTAACATTTGGAGCACCCAGAGAAGACAGCAGACTGGCTTCGTTTAGTGCACTTTGGCATATGCTAATACTTCTCCTAGGATAATATAATAAAAATGCCAAACACATTTCATTTGTGGTCCCCAATCCTGTCTGTATAGAAACACAAAAATGATGTTAATATATTAATAAGATCAGATCATTAAGCCCAACATAACTGCTCAATCTCTACTTACTCAGCTTTCACAAATTAATGCCAAGTTATATTTAAAAGTTAAGAAATTCAAACACTAATAAAAATCTTATTACCACAGTTTTAGAAATCACTATATCCACTTTTCTAATTCCCTGAAAATTTTTAAACACTTTTGTCATGCTGCTTTTAAGTCACCATTTGATTAACCAGAAAATTGAATCTTTCCTCATTATTCAGACACCACAGTCCTGGAATTGGTCTAGCAGCTTCACCTCTTAATGATGTTATGATTTTTTTTCATGTGAAGAGCAAAACTCTACTTAATGTCCTGAGTAAGTACTTACAGTTACAGATATGACTCTGATGTTTGTAAATTTTAACTTACTGTATACAGATGAGCATATGTTTTTGTTTCTCTTTTTAAAAAGGGCACCTGAAAAATTATAAACTTATATTCTACCACTCTTTTACATCTTAGCCCTAGATGGTTAGTTAATGGCTTCCATTTTCAGTTTGATAAAAAATCATAAATGTGGATTTTTACTAGAGATATATACATTTGTATTAAAAAGTAAAATGTATTTTCATATGGACAGTATATTCAAAGCAGAAGTTGAATTTAAAAAGAGAACCACAATATAAAAATAATAAGAGGAAAATAGTAGAACTGCTCTGTCACTTACCAAAGTTAATTTGTCCCGATTTTCAGTGTTGTAGGTGCATTCGACTAAAATTTCATCTCCCTATTTAAAAGGCCAAACAGCTAATTTAAAATTAGCACATAGCTAGATTGCTACTTTATATTATGCTAATAAGATTTACCAGTACTTACAAACACTTTGAAATTATTTCAGCTTTTTATTTTTTTTTTCTCCAGTGCTGGATTCATCCATCCATCCATTGTCCAACCCGCTGAATCCAAACACAGGGTCACGGGGGTCTGCTGGAGCCAGTCCCAGCCAACACAGTGCACAAGGCAGGAACCAGTCCCGGGCAGGGTGCCAACCCACCGCAGGACACATACAAACACACCCACACACCAAGCACACACTAGGGCCAATTTAGAATCACCAATCCACCTAACCTGCATGTCTTTGGACTGTGGGAGGAAACTGGAGCGCCCGGAGGAAACCCACGCAGACACGGGGAGAACATGCAAACTCCACGCAGGGAGGACCCGGGAAGTGAACCCAGGTCCCCAGGTCTCCCAACTGTGAGGCAGCAGCACTACCCACTGCTGCCCGCTGGATTCACCAGTACAAAAAAAAATGATATACCATTTGACTTGATCAGTTAGGCAAGATGTTTTGTGTTCCACCTATTTTTGGCCCCCTAGACTACTTGTTAACCATATTTTGTGCAGGCACTTACACCCTTATGATAAAGAGTAAGATGAAGAATAAACCAATAGGTGTCTTCAGGAAAAATGATCAGAAGGGCTTGAATGTGTGCATGCCACTTCAACAGATCCCAGAGGTTCATCCCTTAATAGAATACAAGGGGTCACATTTACTCCTTTTCTTTGAAAAAAAAAAATGGGGACTGGTAATATAGGCATGTGCTGTGTCATTTTATGCTATTTCAATGTTACTGATCACAATATGATAATATTTTTTGATATATGATTCTTTGCCAGCAGTCCTAGCACTCCCAGAAGGTTTAATAATGACAAATGTCAAACAGAAACATGTGAGGCTATCATTTTAGGCCATCTCAAGGGTAGTGATTATGAATATGATGTTATTTTTGATTTTTGATCCTTTACTAGGGATTTAGCACCCAATTAGCCCTTCTATTAGTGGGTGAAAAAGTACATATTTCTATTACAACCAAAAATATTTAGAATTTAGTTCCACAACAATACTCCCCCAGGACACAAGAGGGCAGCCTCCCTGGATTGCATCAGGGCCACAGGCTTGGAGCTTGGAGGCTCAGTCCTGTTGGAGCCTGTGGTCACCACCAGGGGGAGTCTGGACAGTCCCCGTGCCATGGACTGCAGCACTTCTGCCACACCCAGAAGGGCTGCTGGAAGAGGGTCCGGGAACATGTGGAGTACTTCTGGGGACCCTTACAGCACTTCTGCTACACTTGGGAGTGCTGCTGAAGGAAGATCAGTGTACACCTGGAGCACTTCCGGGTGCACTATAAAAGAGGCCGCCTCACTCCATTCCAGGAGCTGGAGTTGGGAGCTGGAGCACAAAGATTGTGTGGAGGAGTGTAGGCGGTAAAGAGAAGAAGAAAAGAAGGAAAGAGAGACAAAGAAACTGAGGTTATTGGTGGTGATTTGTGCACTGTGTGCTAAGAAAAAGAAAATAAAAGGGTGTATTTTGCATTTGTGTCTTTGTGCCTGTGTGTGTCTGGGGCTGATACTCCACAATAGATAGATAGATAGATAGATAGATAGATAGATAGATAGATAGATAGATAGATAGATAGATAGATAGATAGATAGATAGATACTTTATTAATCCCAATGGGAAATTCACATTCTTCAGCAGCAGCATACTGATACAATAAATAATATTAAATTAAAGAATGATAATAATACAGGTGAAAAAACAGACAATAACTATGTATAATGTTAAATATTAACGTTTACCCCCCCGGGTGGAATTAAAGAGTCGCATAGTTTGGGGGAGGAACGATCTCCTCAATCTGTCTGTGGAGCAGGACAGTGACAGCAGTCTGTCGCTGAAGCTGCTCTTCTGTCTGGAGATGACATTATTTAGTGGATGCAGTGGATTCTCCATAATTGATAGGAGCCTGCTGAGCGCCCTTCGCTCTGCCACAGACGTTAAACTGTCCAGCTCCATGCCAACAATAGAGCCTGCCTTCCTCACCAGTTTGTCCAGGCGTGAGGCGTCTTTCCTCTTAATGCTGCCTCCCCAGCACACCACTGCGTAGAAGAGGGCGCTCGCCACAACTGTTTGATAGAACATCTGCAGCATCTTATTGCAGATGTTGAAGGAAGCCAGCCTTCTAAGGAAGTATAACCGGCTTTGTCCTTTCTTGCACAGCGCATCAGTATTGGCAGTCCAGTCTAATTTATCATCCAGCTGCACTCCCAGATATTTATAGGTCTGCACCATCTGCACACAGTCACCTTTGATGATCACTGGGTCTATGAGGGGTCTGGGCCTCCTAAAATCCACCACCAGCTCCTTGGTTTTGCTGGTGTTCAGGTGTAGGTGGTTTGAGTCGCACCATTTAACAAAGTCATTGATTAGGTCCCTATACTCCTCCTCCAGCCCATTCCTGATACAGCCCACGATAGCAGTGTCATCAGTGAACTTTTGCACATGGCAGGACTCCGAGTTGTATTGGAAGTCTGATGTATATAGGCTGAACAGGACCGGAGAAAGTACAGTCCCTTGTGGCGCTCCTGTGTTGCTGACCACAATGTCAGACGTGCAGTTCCCAAGATGCACATACTGAGGTCTGTCTTTAAGATAGTCCACGATCCATGCCACTAGGTATGAATCTAATCCCATCTCCGTCAGCTTGTCCCTAAGGAGCAGAGGTTGGATTGTGTTGAAGGCGCTAGAGAAGTCTAGAAACATAATTCTTACAGCACCACTGCCTCTGTCCAAGTGAGAGAGGGATCGGTGTAGCATATAGATGATGGCATCTTCCGCTCCCACCTTCTCCTGATATGCAAACTGCAGAGGGTCAAGGGCGTGTTGAACCTGTGGTCTAAGGTGGTGAAGCAGCAGCCTCTCCATGGTCTTCATCACATGTGATGTCAGAGCAACAGGCCGAAAGTCATTCAGCTCACTAGGACATGATACCTTTGGGACTGGGGTGATACAAGATATTTTCCAATGTATTATGTACTTCTTCCTCATTAAGTAAATCATTACATTTCTTACGAGCATCCCAAATTAGGATGGCTTTCTTTAATTCAGATTTTTTATGACTTGCTATATTTTTAGATATGAACAGTGAAAAGGTGAAGTATCTTTTAAAGTTGTGTTTGATAATCCTTTGCTTCAAAATGCATACAGTAAAGGTGAACAGTCAGAGGGTTAACGTAAGGGGCTTGTTACATGATGATAACACATCCATTCCTATTGTTGCAAGCCATTTAAAATTACAGAAGGGATAGGCAACCAAGCTGGTGATATGAAGCTAAAAGGCATCTGCTTAATTAGTTTCTTTGATTAGTCTGATAAATGTTTTTTTTTTCTTTTTGTATGAGTTTTAATCTTGTAGGAGTCCTGCTATGGCAAAAATAGCAAACAGTATCTGAGCTAAGATTTTTGGGAATGCTAACACTGATACTATCTGTTCTAATTGCGGAAATGGTTGACAAGTTATAGAAATAGGTATAAAGTTTCATTACTGGCTTAAATTATCCTTTGGCTATTTCTCAGATTATCTGAAAGAAAAATCTGTAGCCTCTGAGGTCCCTTGGGAGCTAATACCAAGGTATACTAATTACAGTCAAGAGAAACAGCAAGTATTCCCTGTTTCAGACCTATGGTTTTACATAACAAGACACATCTAACAATCAGCTAGTCCAGCCAAACAAACAAAACAAAGCATAAAAAATTTCACTTTTAATTTGTTTTATTCAACAAAAAGTGAAAATAATTACAGTATTCAGAAACTATGACTTGAAGGGTAGTTTTCAATCTTCATAATTACATTTCTCAAAGTGTGCATAACCATCGAGCATAGAAATAGCACTATATAAATAAAATGTATTATTATTATTATTACTATTACTATTATTATTATTATTACTTATTTACTTGTGTGTGAGCTTCTTTCCATGAGAATAATTAGTATAGATTTTAGAGCCACAGACAGTGATCAGCCTGCATTATGTAAGTTACAAAATGAATAATTGGTCAGAAGTGGGATATCTAAGGTTTAATGTCTACCTAAATGGATATCAAGATTTTTCCATATGCTATATACTGGATTCTGTGGTAGGCTGGCACTCTGCCCGGGATTTGTTCCTGCCTTGCACCCTGTGCTGGCTGGGATTGGCTCCAGCAGACCCCCTTGACCCTGTGTTAGGATATAGCAGGTTGGAAAATGACTGACTATATACTGGATTCCAAGAAATAAAAAATTAAATAAATTAGATAACAGATAAAAGAGTTTACAAAGTAATGCTAGGATGATATTTAATACAAATGTGTCTTTATTAGTCTGATAAATCTATATAATATATTAGTCTTCTGCAACCTTATAGCTTTTAGGTCATGATTTATACAGGTACATGTGAGACGAGTCTCTTTTTTTTTAGTATCCAAGGCTTTTCCATATTACGCTGGATTTTCAAATGTTAGCAAAAATATTTACTGCATAACAGACTTTCACATATACATTGACACACAATAAATGAAAGCAGTCCAAACTTAGGAGCAATACTCACCACTTTGACGGGTACGATATCTCCCAGATAGTTGACATCTTGGAGATTAAAGTCATAATTATTATTTTCTCCAAGAAAGCCAATCTGTTTGCCACCTCTTTAAAAAAAAACATACATACAATATATATTTCTTTATATATATATATATATATATATATATATATATATATATATATATATATATATATATATATTATATATATATATATATAGATAGATACTTTTTGGAATATGTACAGTATATTGTTGAAAACAGGTGAATAGGTCTATTCTAGGAGTTAAAATTGTTTTCTTATTCTACATACCTGAAATGACCAACCCTGACAGCCCTCCCAGCAAGATGAGTGTGCAGCAAATTTCCAAAGACATTTATTTCCAGACTAGATTCAGGAAGAAGCTGACAAATACAAAATGAAAATGTACTAATGAAATATACTATAAAATATCTCAATGCTTTACATGTGGGTATATAAATATAACTTCTATAAGACAATCTGTTTGACACTTATAGTTGGTGGTTGAACTCTCTTTAGTTATGCCCAGTAGTTCTTCTTATTGCCCTTGCTCTCCAACCTGTGTGTTTTGCTTGATAAACAATTATTTTATTGAGATTGGGGCACCACTGTTTGCCACATAAAAAGTGTCAAAATTTAAAGCTGGATCAAATAATAATCATAGAAAACAGCTGCTAGGGAAAAAAAACTATATTAAACATGGTATATTGTTAATTATCATTACAATTTCCAAAAAGGCACTCTCACATAAGCAAAAAAGTGAAAAACCCTTTCCTTAATAAGGAATAATTTTTTATTTAATCTGTCCTTTTCCAACTCTCATTTCTTCTTGGTCAAGGTTCCAGCCAACCTATAACAGCAATAATGAAAATATGTCAGGAAGTAGCTGTAGGCAGACAGGGATACATTGATTTTCTCCAGGCATCACAGTTTAGGCAGAGTTGTTGCCCAGGCTCAAGTTTATTTTTTATTTATTTAATCTTTCTGTTATTTAAATATAATTTTTGTCTATTGTGTTATTAATTATCCTTTAGGCTACATTCTGTCTGTATTGTTTGTTTGTTTTTTTAATAGTGTATTGATTAATAATGTTGCTATTATGTATTAATTTTAAAAGTTTTGTAGTAGCTTTCATTGTTATCTACCCTGTTCTCTACAAGTGCATCCTAAGGAGGTGGGGGCCATTTAATCATACAGCCACAGGAAGCGTTGAAGGAGGAGCTGGAATTTCTATGTTATTGTTTTGATTCTTGTGCTTGGCTTTGAGGTTATTTCTGTTGTTTGTATATCATCGTTTTGACCCTCTTCTTGCTTAAGGTACTGTTCTTTGGTTTAATTAATCAAATTGCCTTTTTAGGCTAAAATTATTTTTGTTTGCTCCTTTGGTCCTGCCCTGCCTTTTCTATGCTCTTCTATATATTTACATACATTATTTAACTGTAAAGGAACTTTGTATGGCTTGTTCTGCACCAGAAATTTGTAATGGTGTTCAGTTCTTCCATTTTTGGACATTTTTTGAGATATAGGTGAAAGTGGTGGCATCAGATTTTAATGTGAATCTTAATGCCTTCATAGCATTTGGCTAGGGTTTTATGTGACGTTACTGTAATAGCAGTCTTTAAATTGTCCATTTTCCTGTCTGTTGCTTGGTCCATTTGGGTGAAAATAACTGTTTTATGACTATAAAGTCAGGTTCAACATTTATCCATCCCGCTGAATCCGAACACTGGGTCATGGGGGTCTGCTGGAGCCAATCCCAGGGCTCAAGGCAGGAACCAATCCCGAGCAGGGTGCCAACCCACCACAGGACACACACACCAAGCACACAATAGGGCCAATTTAGAATCACCAGTCCACCTAACCTGCATGTCTTTGGACTGTGGGAGGAAACCAGAGCACCCAGAGGAAACCCACACAGACACGAGGAGAACATGCAAACTCCACGCAGGGAGGACCCGGGAAGCGAACGCAGGTCTCCTAACTGCAAGGCAGCAGCACTACCACTGTGCCACCATGCCGCTTCAGGTTTAACATAGTCTTATTAATTAAATACATAATCGGCTTTACAAGTTTTGTGTCATGGACGGTCTCTTTCTCCAGATCAAGAGCATTGAGTGCCATTGTCAACATAGTATTATGTTCACTGACACATTCTCTTTTTTTTGGAACCAACTGTTTCTTCAGCTGTGCAATGTTCTAACATCCTGTTGTCCACTTGTCTCTGTTTGGGTACACAGGTCATCATAACATTAGTGACAATGTCCAGTACTTCCTTAGCTCTTTTTCACAGCGCAGCTTACTCACACACTCAGTTGCACTTGACACAAGTCTCAGACCAATTAACAGGTCCGTTTCTTTTCTCTGGAGCAGAGTGTTTGTTGGGCCCAGTAACAAAAGTATCTTGTGTATCAGATATGCAACAAACATGAAGCGTGGCTTAGACAGCTCTCACTGCAACCCATATGTTTCCATCCTTAATTCAGGACCAACTGTCTGCAAACTGTCAGTCTCTGTAAACATTAAAGTAATGTCCTTAAAAGTTGCACAGATAACTGACATGGTTGCCAGATGACCTGTCCATCTTTGTTCTCACAGATGCTTCAATTAATTTCCCTTTGTTATGTATAAAAATAATTAAGTTGAAAGCATTTACAAGTTCCGAAAAAATCCTCCACTTTTTTTTAATTACAGTGCATGCACAACAAGATGTAATTGATGATTTAATCAATATACATGCAGCATTTTTCTTCCAAGTTCCTCTTGTAAGACTTTTTGAACACCACTGTTCAGATGCCCCATTGTAAACTTGACTGAGAATTTTAGATGCTGGTATCTTGCATTTTTTTGTATCATTTGCACTGGCATTAGACATTGAAATCAAATGTTTAAGTAACTTGTTTAGTTTCTTCAGAGATGAAAGCAAAGAACTATCAATAGATTCTCAAGGCCAGTGGGATCTTTTGTGCCATTCACTTTTGATCATAAACTAAGACTCCCTTCATTCACTATTACTTTGGTGACAGTGCCACTCATAACCCCAATTACTCTGCATTTAATGGCACTTGTAAGTAGCATTACGTGAGGTAGTTGGCACAGTTATTTGTCCTTTGTAATTGTGTAATCAACTAATGATAGAAAAAGTCCACTCCTCTATTGACATCTCATGAAAAGCCTCAACCTTTCTACTAAGAGGCAGTTGATTACATACAAGAAATTCAATAACAATACTTGACATGTAGTATCTACTTTTTTTCAACTCTCCACATTCATAAGAGTGTCCATTACTTCCACATAACATAACAGGAAAGATGTTCCTTGGTGGTAGTATGCTTGCGTAAGCCACTATTTGACACTATAACATGTTTCCAATTATACCACCCCTTTATTGTAAAAGCTGAATCTAATCCTCACATCATGCTAAATTTTCGGCATGGGTAACGGAATGCTGTAAGGAGTTACTGTCACCAATGTGCTAGCCTCCTGGGCCTGGTTGTTAGTGTCAGAAGGCCTGGATTTGTTTGTCTCTACTCCTTGTTTTTCCAGGGCTTGTACTACTTTTGCAAACCACTTCCTAATATCCATGTGGTCTGCTCAAAAACAAATATTTGTATACAATGAAAAACTGAGGGGAGTGCCAACTTCTGTAACAAGAGGAAAACTCAATGCAAGAACAACTATTAGTTAGCAGTAAATAACAAAATATGAAGAGTTTTGCAGCAGTCATGTGATGGAAATCACATACTGCATCATTGTCCACAATTTATATCTACAAAGAATTTTTAATCTGTTTGTTTTTATTATGTACTTTTTATTATGTAAAACAAAGGAATTAAAAATATATACATATATACAAATGCATTTTTAAAAATTCAAGTGGGAAAGGTTATGCTGGACTGGATGGCACAGTCCCCCCTCCATGGCGCAGACCCTGAGCCTGCCATTTGAGTTTGGGACTTGGTTGCCTTGAATGATGCTTACTCTGTGAGTTTACATCAGAAGGAAAGGCTGGTCTGGTTTGCTTTTGTTTTGAAGTCTGCATCCTTGTTCTTTATGATATTTAAGTGGCAGACTGGGATTGGCTCTAGCTGCCCCACATCCCTACCCTGGAAATGCAGATTTGGAAAACGGATGGATGGATGGATTTAGGACAGCAGGCCAGATTACAGACACCAGTTAACCTAAACATTCTTTCATTTCATGAACCTCCTTTACCTACATTCATTCTCTCTCTGTCAGCTCTCCTAGAATCATGTGTTATGAGTAGTGGCTGAACAAAATTTAATGCAGTGTACCTTGAGTGATAGAATAAAAACTAAACAGAAGTGTTTCTGTGTTCTTGTTGGAGTAATGTATGAAGGAGCTTGCTTGGATTTTCAGCAGCAACATGATTGGTGAGACTTCCCATAGCAAAAGAATGCTTTATAGTAAATTGGCATATTATCATAATATTTAAGTAAAAAGGTTGTGTTTATGTTTTTGTATTATCCATAAGCTTTGCTATCTATTACAGATTAAAATGGTCTTAATTTTCTAATTTTCTAATTAGTGCATTTTAAAATGACCTAACATTAATACACAAAAAGAAGTTGCTGGGATTAACAGTGGTATATCCTTGTAACAATCAATCCCACAAAATGTATAACTGTTCTCAAGAATATAGGATTAATTATAATGAGTTTTAAAGTAAATTGTAAAGTACTCACTGAAGCGAAACCACTTGTGTTGCACAGCCCATATGCTTTAAATGAGGATGCACCCGGAGGGATGACGAAAAAGGAATCAACTCTAATTCCAGCTTGCAGCGTCCCAATATCATACTGACGAAGCACATTGGTGTGGTAAAATCGCAATCCTGAGTTGTCTACTCGACCTGTTTCCAAAAACCAAGGAAGAAGAAGAAATTACAACATATAGAAGCATTCTGTATACAAGAACAACAAAATTGTAAAGCTTTTCTCTAACCTGATGTCAGCGTAGGGTTATTGTAATGCATCTCTAAGCGGTAGTACACAGGATCTTCACTTGTACCAAAAGAGATGCCTGCATTTGAAGGAAAATTGATGACCTGTACAGAAAGGCACAACTTTGTAAGTTGGCTGTTGTTTGTGGTTAGCTTTAGGATTATTCTTGGAACAAACAATTTATAGATGGGCTTAATTACCACACAGTCTAAACTAGCAAGAAAAAGAACAAATAGATAAATGATAGTGTAAGAGGTTCACTCCACACTTTTCACAAGTCAGTCCCTACCCAGATTCACATCCACCATCTGGCACTTTCTATCCCAGAATACTTAGTTAAAAGAACAGTTTATATACAGTAAATCTGGAAACTAAAGTCTCTCATCTTCTGTATGACATGATAACTACACTACACAGTGCAACATGTTCTTTTCTTGACTATTTTACAACAAATAATGAATCCATTTATGTGACGTCTACCAGCAGTACTTACTCCTCCTCCAACAGCCCAAGCTGCTACAACAGTCATACATTTGTAAAATGGTACAGAGGTGTTGGAATAACACGAGCCATTCATGACTGTTGTGAAGCCTACGGGGCACGCATAGAGCACCATGTGATGAACAACATCTTCATTGCCTGCCTGGATCAGAGGTTCAATCTATAGCAACAAAAAAAAAGTCAATCAATGTTTCAAATATCAAATTTCCTTTACAGACGGAATGAATGACAAAGGAGATTCAGCTCAGTTTGGACTTTATTGTCAGGATTCAGGGAGGATGTACAATAAATACCAAATTGTCTTTATTTTAGCCAAGTAAACTAATTTGTAATTTAAAAGAGTTGAGCTGTTGTAATAAGAATATAAGTTTAATGTCACTGTGCTCTGTACAAAAATTATTTTATAAATCCATTCACATGTACAGGCCAGGCCAAAGTTAGCACACAGGGGCTTTCAGCATTTAGAAGTGCCGGGCCAAGCATAGGACAAGTTAGACAAAAACAGCTGGAGGAATGTATAGTCAGCCTAAAGACAGGTGTATACTATTTTGTCCTCTGTTAACAGTCAGCACAAAATCTTATTTCCTCGTTTGGAAATGGACTATTTACCTAAGTAAGGGCCTGCACACTTTGAAGCTGACGGATGGATGGGTGATATCGTCATGAAAAGCCTTCCAGCGCAGCAACGAAAAATGGCAGACTGTATATATCAAGATCCCACCTTGGTATTGCCTTGCTATAGACTTTCCTCGTCTGTTATGCCACATAAATCATCATTAAAGAAAGCTAAGTTATTTTCTGTTATGTGATTTTTACCGCCGTATCACTATGGGAGGGATATCGCCTTTTAATATCATATCTATATAATTTTCGGTTACTTAAAACACCGCAATTACAAAAGAACTTATTCCAACTAGGGAGGTATCGCCCCCTACAGGAACAGCTGTGAAAAAAAATCCATTTAACAAAATTGATAAAGTAAGGCAAGTCTGGGCTAAAACTTCAAATTCTTTTGGACTAAGATGTTTAGAGTGGAAGAGCACAAAACCTTAATTTTCAATGTAATTAATTTCATTAAGAAAGAAAGAAAGAAAGAAAGAAAGAAAGAAAGAAAGAAAGAAAGAAAACTCATAATTATAGCTTCATCTTATAACTATCAAAAGCAAGACTCATCATTCAAGTTGCATATTTACTTACCCGAATGACATGATTCTTTTCGGAAAAAGATGGGCCTTTGAGTACCATGCAGTAATAAAATGTAGCCTTTGCAGGAACTGTGAACTAGTAGGAAGCAAATAATTAATTTAAAAATACAGAATAGATTTTCACAGACTTTGAAAAGAACATCTTTTATCTTTCAAATTGACTAGGTAATACTTTATTATTATTATTTATTTCATAGACACTTCAATAAATTGCCCCTAGTGTGTGTGTGTGTTGAACTTACGATGGACTGGCGTCCTGTCCAGGGTTTCTTCCTGCCTTGATTGGGGTAAGATTGCGTGCTGGGATAGGCTGCAACCTCCACCCCACCTTAACTGTGACGCTGGTGTGAATTAAGCGGCTTAGAAAATGACATGCATTGATAGACACCATAACCCAAGAAGGTTTACAAGATCAGGATGCATTATTTTCCTTTGTTTTATAAATGGAGCTCACACTAGTCGAAGGGAAGAAATGAAGAGGCAACAATTTAAGGTTGAATACGCTATTCACGTTTCCACATATTTGTGCTGCAAAACTTACATTTTCAGCTTTGAAGTCAAAGTATTTGTCTAGTGTTGCTTGCAATTTTGGGGTATACTTTAACAAGTTGATTGACTTTCCACCTTGCCGACTTTCATGAAATTTGATGACATCATCCAGTCCATATGCAAAAATGACAAATATTGGTGAGTCCTTAAAAAGAGCAAATAATGCAAAAACTCATGAAATTAAGAATTTCTGTTGGAAAACACAATTGAGCAAAAATACTTTTCCCACAATATTCTGGTTATTCACTACTTACTCAGTATATTGTAAGTATGGAATAAATTGGAAGAAGTCTTTTTAAATTAAAGGATAAAACTAATGTCAAGGATTAATGCAAATAAAATGGATTATTAATAATGCAGAATAAGTGCATTGTATTGGTTTGACCAACAAAATATCTTTCTGCAATTTGACATGGTTTTGTGTTTGAAATGCATAAAAGTACCCTAAATTTAATCTGTTTAGGATGAAACCTTGTGACTTTTCCTATATTTCCCCAAGTTAACAAAAAGTAAAATAGTCAAACATCCCATAATTTGTACATCTTTTCCAAAGTAGTTACTTTGCCACATCTTTTGGGTCAGCTGTGACCCACCCTTTTGTTTAATAGATTTTCTGCTGCATGTACGATAGTTTGTTTGTTCATAAAACTATGCTAAAAGTCATCAGCTCAGAAATGTAAAAGGTTTTGGAAAAGTGACCTAACTTTACAAAAGCAAAAATGTTCCCAAATGTCTCATTTTTACAGCCTCTACATATCTTGATCAATGCTCAATCTTGCAGGTCAATTTTGACTCAACAATGACATTTATGGATTTTCAGCTGCATTTTGAGTGTTTGCTCACGATCCTTAAAACATCTTAAATGTCATCTTTTCAGCACAGAAATGTATAGGTTTTTGGCAAAGCAACCAAGCCCTTACAATGTCTTATGACCCATCTTTGTGTTTAAAATTAGTTAAAGAATTCTAAATTTCATCTATTTAGAATTAACCTACAGTATGTGACCCTTGTACATTTCTCCAAATTAACAAAAAGTAAAAAAAAAGTTAAACATCTCATAATTTGTACAGCTTCAAAAAATATTTACCTTGCTTTGTCCTTTGGATTGGTTTAGATTCACCATATTATTTAGTGGATTTTACTCTTCGTTTAGGGTGGTTTGTTCACAACATACACTGACATCATAAATGTTTTTCAGCTCAGAAATGTGAAGAGTTCATTAACCTAGCTTTACAAAAAGCAAAACATTCTCCAAATGCTCAGGTTTTGCACAGCTGCTACACACTTTGAACACTGCTATTTCCTTTGGGCCAATTTTGACCCACTCTTGACTTAAAATTGTTTTCCCTTGGATTTAAGGTACTTTGTTCACAGCCTATAAAAACACCCTAAATGTCAACTCCTCTAAAAATTAGAATCATCAGTACTACAGGCTATGATGGACAATTAATATAAAATTGGTCCAGGGCATCTAAAAGGAGGTGTCAGAATAAAGTCAAAAAGACCTAGAAGGCACAGCAGTTAGTCAGCATTTAAAGACACTGTTGGGTTTAAAGGAGTGGGTTATTTTTAATATGTTACACGTTTCAGAGGTGAGGACACTAAACTAGAAATGCTTTGTCTTAAGCCAGCTACGCATTATATCACTCCTAGTCAGAGGAGATGTCAAACTTTAATGACTGCAGTTGATGGATTATGTCACCTTGATGAAATCAGATTACAAGACTAGAAATTATAAGGAATGACAAATTACACCATTCAGTGCAGACTTTTCAGGACAGTTTCACATTTTTGAATTATCATGAGCTTACTACATTCTGACATCTAATAGTAACTTGTTTGAAAAAAACCTGTGTCTGTATAAAGGTTTAACAAGTATGGTGTGTCCACCTGCAATCTCAGCCCTTCTATTTACCTCTTTCAACTCTGCCATGGTACAACAAAGCTGATACATCAGACAGACAAACCTCTGATCTGTATATGTGGTCCAAAACCCCTGTGTTTCTTCATTCCTCGGAAGCACACTCTTGCATACACATTAGCCTGTCCCTACCACTTAAGACAGAATCAAGCAAATTTGTTGGAGCTAGTCATAGACTGGTTTGAGTTTCTTGGGATGTCAAAATACTTGACTTGGCGGTCATTAGAGTGTGATGTGACTGGCCCTGACTCACTAAGATTATGTAAATGAAGGATATGACAGAAAAATAATTCCATTCATTATGTCATGGATTGACATGCTCTCACTGGAACATTATGTTGCAGTATGTCATCAAAACCTTACAAAAAGTAAGAGAAAGTACATAAAATTAAAAAAGGCAAAACATATTCCAACAATAAAAATCAATTAATTAGAAGATAGGTATAAGGTTCTTGTTAGAGTTCTAATCAGTCTTTAAAATTTGAATAGACATTTTTTTTAATCAATGACCTTTAAAAATCCATGAAGATTCAAAATCATACTAACAATTAAGGGAAGAAACATTTGTTTCCATCAAAGTACAATTTTGACTTCTAAGAAAAGATTTCCTGTTCATATAGCTTGTCACAGGTGGCCGGGGGGGGCGACCTGGCCGGGACGCCCCAGAGGACCAGAGGAGGCCTTACACCTCCCCCAGACCACGTGGGGGCGACCGTCCTGGTGGCTATGGGGACCATTGAAGCTCAGCACTGTAGGGGCCTGTGGTCACCACCAGGGGGCGCCCCAATGCCTTTGGAGCCCTGGACTTCAGCACTTCCGCCACACCCAGAAGTGCTGGGGGGAAGAGGATCGGGGACACCTGGAGTGCTTCTGAGTGCGCAGCCAGCACTTCCGCCACACTGGGGAGTACCGGCAGAAGATTGTCAGGAGGCACCTGGAGCACATCCGGGAGATTATGAAAGGGGCCGCCTCTCTCCATTCGGGGGCTGGAGTCGGGAGTGAAGGAAGGACAAGGTCTTGGAGGAGAGGCAAGGAGGTGGCCTGAAGGAAGAGGCATTTGATAGTTGGCCTGGACTTTTGGGAACTTTGGGGTTTGTGTGTCACTTATTGTAAATATGGAAAATAAACGTGTTGTGAGTGATTTAAACATGTCCACCTGTCTGTGTTCAGGCCAAGCTCCACAAGCTGTAATGATATCTGAACATTCTGCTTTCCGTTTGTTGTGACTGGCTAAACAGTAAGGTATAAATAATAGATAAGTATCAGGTAAGTTGATGTGTGTTTACTGTTTACTGCAGTAAGCATCATTATATGTGTAATAGAGAAAGAACTATTATGACAGTCTCATCCTGATTCTGCTGTGTGTGCTCTGAAAAAGAGAATGACAAAGTTTGCTGCTCTCATACAGATATGTGTTCCTTCCACAGTCAATTACATTGGGGAATCCTGTAATGCATTTATAGGTTTAGTAGATGCTTTAATCCAAATTCATTTAGAAAAATTAAAATATAGTTGAGTAACCATTTGTTAAGTTGAGTTTAACTACAACTGCTACACAGCAAGGTCCAGTACCTAAATGACTAAAAGCAAGAGAGTGAAAGGGAAGTAAGCTAGTAGTCAAAAGTGCTGTTGAAAATAGTACTGCAAAAGCTAAACTTTTACTATTTGCTGAACTAAATTAACTATAATACAAAGTAATATTGCTGCCTAAGTCCACTTCAGACCCCTGAATCACAACTGCATTATTAAGCACATGGATATAGGTATTCACAGAAGAGGAGAATCTTCAAAGGTGTTTTGTTAAACGGTGAAGGACTTCATAGAAGGGATGAAGTTGGGCAGCTTGTTCTACCAGTGAGTCTATTACCGGCAATTATTTTTCAGAAATGCTAACACATTTAAATTAGATTGGCTTTTTGGAATTGCCCTGCATACCATCACACATCTCCAGTGTTTTGAAGAAAGCTACCATTAGTGTTAAAAGCATGGAGAATGCATTAGATTTGCATTAATGTCAGGTCAAAGCCACAATGTGTTACATTAGAGATGTCATATTTTAGGAGGTTATTCAGATATAATTGGCCCTAGTGTATGCTTGGTGTGTGGGTGTGTGTGTGTGTGTGTCCTGCGGTGGGTTGGCGCCCTGCCCGGGATTGGTTCCCTGCCTTGTGCCCTGTGTTGGCTGGGATTGGCTTCAGCAGACCCCTGTGACCGTGTGTTCGGATTCAGCGGGTTGGAAAATGGATGGATGGATGGATTAACAACTGTGATGTAAAACAGTAATACTCACAAAGTCACATCTCCAGGCATGCTAGAACATCTGTTTTCCATCTGATCACACTTTCTTGGGGCAGTGTTTAATAAAGGAAATATGTTTCTGTATATGCTATTAGGTTATTCAAGAAGGGGCAAAACATTTTAAAAATGTTGTCAACTTTCTGTGCATCCTGAAAAGTGCAACCAAGATCAATGTTTCTGTTCACCCTATGATTAGATTCTCTGCTACTTAATTATTTCAGCTGCCATTATTAAAACCTCTTCTGCAGGATAGGTTCAGGGCATTTGTTGTCCCAGCAATTGAGTTGGATTATGACTAATCTTTGTTTTTGGAGCCAACAATGCTTGTGTCCTGTTGTAGAAAGTAGGATTAGCAAAATATATGGATCATTGGCTTCACAGATCAAACAATTCTGGCTTTATCCTTTCCGGAAACATAGGTTTGGCAAAATCCAGGTTCTTCTGGAATGGAATGAACCTGATTACCATGTATCCTGACTTATATTAGTCAGATTTCATATTAATACTTCTTTCTGGAAAAGATAAACTGATCACTGTTGTTTCCCTACCACTAAAGATTGTAATGGCTACAATGACCACAATAATAGAAATGGGGAAAATCTCAGTGCATGTTTCTCCTAAACTGAGAGAAGATTTTGTTTGCCTAATAGTAAATTTCCTCACAGCCTTGCTTATTACAGTTTTAACATCATCAGACCATCTCTTGTACAGTACATGTTTAAATTATTTACCAGAATTTTTGACTGTTCAATAGTGATTTCTATTACCTTACTGATCTCCTATTTTTTTCCTTTGAATGACGTATAGTTACAACCACCTTGACCTGTCAGCACCTCTCAGTAACACAAAGACAAGACAAAAAGTTTGAATAAGGTCATAGTTGTGATGTTTTGATACAAAAGAAAAGAATTTGAATGAAGACTTGCTCTCATGAGACTTTGTGTGTTTAATGAAGTGAGATGTGTAAAGGAAGTGCTTTGGTGTTTTACATGAGAGGTGAGCAAGTGTGAAAGCCTCCCAACCTGACAGACATGACAACTACCTGGGAATGAATGTCAAGGCAGTGGAGTTTATTTGTTTGGCTGTTTTGTTTTAATTTATATTTTGTTTATCTCTTTATTTATTCACCATGTGAGTTTTATTTATTTTATTATTCTTCATTTGGTTATTGTGAGTGCAGAGAGATACCAGTAGGTTAACTTTTACTGTTACAATTAATAATATTGTGATTATTTATATAAGGGTAATAAGTTGGTTCTTGAAAATGTCTCTACACTTTATTTTTAATTTTTATTTATCAGAGAGACATTGACAGTTCATTACTTCTCAACATAGTCTCCATGCTCCTCAGTTTGTTTATACTAGCTCTCTCCAAGATACATAGCTTTTTTGGTTAAGTACCTTGCCAGCTAGGCACCTCTTATTTAACATTGTCTTCACCTGTGAATCTACACCCTCTCCTGAATATAATATGATTTCCTCTATTGATACATTTGAATCAGTGAGAGTAATTACTTCTTCTTACAGTTTCTCTTCAGTGGTTAATTATGATGGACATCCTGAAGGAACATCAGTGATATATGCCCAACCACTTATGAGCAGCTTTATCATTTTGATGCATTATGCTAAGCCAAAGCAATGTCCCAATACTAACTGGACATATTAGGATTAATTTTTAATCCTCCAATACCTTCTGTTCATAAATATCATTTACTGTAAGACAGACTTATGTAACCTTAGGTTAAGTAATATAGGTTTTGTAACAGCCATTTGTTAGTTATTTATATTATTATAAGTTGATAGAAGTATTTTCTTACTTATGTTGAATGTTTTACCTATATATTAGTGCATAGTCTATGGGGGTCCTGTAAGGTACGGGGGGCACACAGTTTCAAACCATGCCCAGTTGTATGTAACTTAACATGCTCTATTGAACATGCAGTGCCGTATTTATAGAACATACTGGATGTATTAAGTAAAGCAGAGAGAAATAACTCATCTTTAACTATAGAAAACAACTTAACTTTAACATGAAAAAGTTTAGTTTTAATGAAGAAACATTTTTTCCTTTTTTGCCTTTTATTCTGCATGTGTACTTTTTTTCTCTATTCTTGTGTGAACTGTTTGCTTTGAATTTTCACTAAACCTTTTTAAAATGAACTTTTTTGGACTGACAAATTTCTTTTGGTACGCAATTGACTCATGCTTGATCCTGCCCTACCTACTTAGCAGCTACAAGTTTGTTCCAAGGTACTGCAGTAACAAGTAAGGAATGTCAAATTAACCAGTTTCTAGGTCTTAGATATATTTTGTCATTTTGACTTAAGTATAGGAAACCTTGAACATCCTTTTTAGAGACTCTTATAATTAAAAGTAGCAAATGACCTCCTATAAACTTAAAACTCTTATTTCTTCTAATTTCATGCAAATTGAAAGACAAACAGCCATCTCCAAAATTCAGTAGCAACTCACAAACTGACACAGGACAACTGCAGGAAGTTACCAAACAACCAGACTAAGGGCTATGATGTGGCAAAGTGTCTGCAATGTAGCAAAACAAATCTCAGTATGTAGTAAAGCAAGCACAGAAGTTTACTGCACATAACTGCCTTCTCTTCAGGACATAAAAAGAGTATCTTTTATTAGAAAAACAAACAATTGTGTTAATGACTTTAACCATTTTCTCCCTCTTCCTTATATTAAACATTATTTGATTAGTTTTCAATCCTATTTTTTGTAAAAATTGATCTATTTGTACGGAATGATTACAATAAAATTAATAAAAATAAAAAAAAAATTACAGAACTGTTGACATTTGCATCTCTAGATTCAGAGACACTTTGCTTCCAAAGGTCATAAGGGTACTCCACAGACACTCATACTGTCAAATCAAGATTGTTTATATTATATATGCTTAATTCACATTATGTTCATTGTCTATTTTCTCTTGCCAGTTGTTGGTATTGTATCATGTATTTAAAGTATACATATAAAGAATATATTAAAGTTAGATAAGACACTGAACTGGCTCAACAAAAAGCTGTATGTCTAGAGAAGGAAGATAAATGAGACAGAGGTGTGTGTGTGTGTGTGTGTGGGTGGGTGTGTGTAGGAGAAACCCCAACTACAATATAAAAATATACAGTTAGGTCCATAAATATGTGAACAGAGACAACTTTTTTCTAATATTAACAGACAACATGCGATCAAAGGAGCTCTCCATGCAGGTGAAAGAAGCCATCCTTAAGCTGTGAAAACAGAAAAAACACATCCGAGAAATTGCTACAATATTACGAGTGGCAAAATCTACAGTTTGGTACATCCTGAGAAAGAAAGCAAGCACTGGTGAACTCAGCAACGCAAAAAGACCTGGACGTCCACGGAAGACAACAGTGGTGGATGATCGCAGAATCATTTCCATCGTGAAGAGAAACCCCTTCACAACAGCCAACCAAGTGAACAACACTCTCCAGGGGGTAGGCGTATCGATATCCAAGTCTACCATAAAGAGAAGACTGCATGAAAATAAATACAGAGGGTGCACTGCAAGGTGCAAGCCACTCATAAGCCTCAAGAATAGAAAGGCTAGATTGGACTTTGCTAAAGAACATCTAAAAAAGCCAGCACAGTTCTGGAAAAACATTCTTTGGACAGATGAAACCAAGATCAACCTCTACCAGAATGATGGCAAGAAAAAAGTATGGAGAAGGCGTGGAACAGCTCATTATCCAAAGCATACCACATCATCTGTAAAACATGGTGGATGCAGTGTGATGGCCTGGGCATGCATGGCTGCCAATGGCACTGGGACACTAGTGTTTATTGATGACGTGACACAGGACAGAAACAGCCGAATGAATTCTGAGGTGTTCAGAGACATACTGTCTGCTCAAATCCAACTAAATGCAGTTAAATTGATTGGGCGGCATTTCATGATACAGATGGACAATGACCCAAAACATACAGCCAAAACAGGAGTTTATTAAAGCAAAGAAGTGGAAAATTCTTGAATGGCCAAGTCAGTCACCTGATCTTAACCCAATTGAGCATGCATTTCACTTGTTGAAGATTAAACTTCAGACAGAAAGGCCCACAAACAAACGGCAACTGAAAGCCGCTGTAGTAAAGGCCCGACAGAGCATTAAAAAGGAGGAAACCCAGCATCTGGTGATGTCCATGAGTTCAAGACTTCAGGGTGTCATTGCCAGCAAAGGGTTTTCAACCAAGTATTAGAAATGAACATTTTATTTCCAGATATTTAATTTGTCCAATTACTTTTGAGCCCCTGAAATGAAGGGATTGTGTTAAAAAAATGCTTTAGTTGCCTCACATTTTTATGCAATCGTTTTGTTCACCCCACTGAATTAAAGCTGAAAGTTCTGCACTTCAACTGCATCTGAGTTGTTTCATTTAAAATTCATTGTGGTAATGTACAGAACCAAAATTAGAAAAACGTTGTCTCTGTCCAAATATTTATGGACCTAACTGTTAGTTAAGATATCTTTTATATGCATTTAGAAACCAGCCAGTGACCAGGATAGGAGGAAGGCAAACAGGTAGAAGTACAAGGTAGAGGATGTAAAGAATATGATTTGAGTTCTGACTCAGCAATTGCACTAAGAACTTTCCTGAATTACATAGAAGAACAGCATTTTCTCCAGGTGGGATACTGTAAGTACTCAAGAACAACATTTACACACCACAATCTGAAGCTTGCAGAATTTTAGGATATTAATAAGAGTGCTGATGCATTCTTTGTTTTTAACTGGAGCAAATAGCCCTTCATCGATCTGCAAGAAAATTAGTATTCCAATTCATTGTTTGTTATAGCTGTGGCTTCAACTTAAAGTTGCTGCCTGTAACAAAGAGCTGTTGTCTCTAACAATTCATAATGGCATTTATATTTTTAAGTTTATTTAGTAGGCCCTAACCTAAGTAATTTTTGCTAATAATGATGACGAAGTGCACCTCAGTTACTATGTTGGGTCAGTGGAAGTTGTTATAAGAGACCTAAAATCTCACAAAAAAAACTTTTTAAAGATTAATTATTCTCATTTCCATCCAGGGTAGAAAGGGAGGTGTCGTCACTATCAACGAATTAAAAAGGCAAGTCAGTGTGGTGCTGTCTTTAGGACATCCTTCTCTTAATGAAAAAACTCCCTACCACTCACTTTGCTATCTCTGACAGAACACTCTGCTATCTCTCCTAGACACTACTGGTTTCCTCCATGCAACCTTAAGCCAAAGGTCCTTCTTCCCTCCAATCTCTAGCAAGAAAAACTTGAAAAATACAAACTGGGGGCATTGAAATGAGATTGTGGCATTCACAAATCATTTTCATAATGTAGGCAGTTACTCCACCCAACATTTTATTACCTGTCAATCTGTTGTATGTGTCCGGTCCCCTTCTTTTACATTCTTGATAGCCTACTTTTTTCATTCCTATTAAACTTTATATTTCTCGAGTTTCATTGTGCATTAAGCAGTTCTGTATAAATATTTTTATATAGTCCATATCCTGCATAACTCATTGTTTGTAATTAAAAAATGATATTTTACATCTTTTGTTTGCTCCCTGGTTTTTCATTTTTTTCCTCTTTACCATTTTTAAACTGGAGTGCTCTTTAAGATAGCATAGTATGTGTTTCAGTTTTATATTTTTAGGTTGATGTGGTGGCAGAACTTTAGGTGATGTGTGTGGGGGACTTGCATTGGGGCCCATGGGAGTATGGGGACATTAGAGGGAAAATATTTGTGCTGTAATCCTTCCCACAGCTCCATAAAACTTAATTATGACTATTGTCCTTATACTGTATGTACTGTAACATATATGCTTGAAGCATCTCATTAATCTCATGTAATTTTTGCATCTAACAAATTCCAGTTATACCACTGAAATGTTGGGATATGATTTCTACTTTTGCAATCACCTAAAACACTATTAGTATATGTTAATGCAAAAAGTGTCTCTTGTACAAATTTGAACACAATTAGTAGTTAAACAGATGTATTATGTTTAACATGGCACCTTTCAGATTGAAAACATAAAGTTCATGCTTAAAATAAGGGTTAAAGTTATATTTGTAAGAGAATACTATTTATAAGTATACTGAAATTGTCACTTATTATTCAAAAATATGTTTTATAATTCAACAGTTCTTGGGGTTCCTTAAAGTCATGAATATGCCTCTTTTTCTTTTTTAGAGTGTTCCTGTTAAAGTTTTAGCTTTTTGAAGCATATTAAAAAGTGTATTCTTTTTTCTACTTGGGGACAAGCCTTACAAAAGGAATGAAATGATAGTTTGAGATATCAACATGTTTAAAGTTGTAGCAGTTCTAAATAAAGGACTTAAAATCCTAGGAATCCTTATAATTACTGCTCCTCCAAACCGTCTTTGCCTGTCAAGCAGGGGCTGCTAGGAGAAAGATGACGAAGGCACTGGATTTCACAGGTTGCCAGTGCACGGAGAGGTGGCATGGGCATCTTTTCTGTTCACATTCTGATTATCATAAAGCTGCAACAAATCTTGTTATCCGTTTACCTTTCTGGAATACACTTATCTTCATTCTCAGGGATTACAGTCTTTCCTGGATTTGTGTACCATCCATCATCTGTTTTTTTTTCTTTCAATTTCTGTCTGGCTTGGTGTCTATATCTTGAAGAAGAAGTCCCCCTGTTCATGCAGCTGCAACCACTGAGTGTAATGGAGCTGTGGGAATATGTGGTACTGTGGTCCAGCTCATGCCTGGTGTTTTGTGGAGCTGCTAAATGTAACCACTGCCTTATTGAATGCTTTCATCCCTGACAATCAATAAGCGCTATTGAAAGAGAATGTCCAGACTATCATATAGTTCCAGGAACTTTGTCTTCTGTGCATTGTGCCTTAAGTGGTGTCCTGACATATGTAAGGAACAGATATTGCAACATGTCCTTGACACATCAGACCCTTAGGTGGCAGCTGATATGTGGGGGATCATGAGATCAGTTGATCATTTGGTGAGCTGGGGTCCAGAATGGAAAAGGAGTCGGCAAGTTGAGTTAGCAGGTCCTGCAAGGATACTGTGTCTTGAGAGGTCCCCTTTCCCAAACCACGAGGAACAACCTCAGCTAAACCCTGCATCAGTGTCTCCTTGGTACAAGTTACCTTGCTTCTCTTCTCTGCGATACCCATACAAGTGTGAGGTGCCATGGGCCAAGTTGTAATAGGTACTAGAAAGCACTTTTACCCAAATAAAACATAGCTTGTGTGAAAAGCTTAACGTGCCACATTAGCTTCCAGGAGAATATGCAAAAAAAATTTTCTCACCAAAGGGCGCATGGTGTAAAAGACAAGTTTCCAGTTATGCACTGGTAAACATGTCTTTGTCCTGGAAGGCTGCCACTGTTATGAGTCTGTGTTAAATTCAATTTTTATTTATTTTGAGACATTTTATCCCTTTAAAGTTATTTTAGGGTTTTTGAGGAGAGCAGACCACAGAGTACCAACTCTAATCAAATCGCTCTGAGCAGGTGAAACAGACCCTGATAACAAGGATTGTATCTTTCATCGAGGACCACCATCATGAGTGGAAAGAGTGTCTACCTGAACTCTGGTTCAAAGTGATTATGGCAGTACATAGGATTATGGGCGAGACCCCTGCATTATTAGTTCTAGGAAGACAGTTTTACTGGTCTGCTACAATGGACAACTGATTATTACCCAGTTAAACCAGACACATTACTACATCAGCAACTTTAAAATATATGGTTCATATCACAAAATATGAAGGAGTGGATGATGAAGTTCCAGTTCGTAAAATCTTGTTTACACAACAAGGGATGCAAGTTTGCCCAGTTATTCATGAGTGAAAATATCTGCAGGAGGATGCATCCCCTCTCCAAGGCCAATGATAAATTTACTGCTTCAGCTCAGCCACCATTATGCAACAAAATGGTTTGATAACCTCTGCTGTACAATGGAGATTCCAAGGAACCAAACAAAAGAGACATTTAACATTGCTAACTTCAGGATTTGGTATGGCAACACACATTGGCCTGGGGGTTGGGAACGTACCATTGTTAAGTAAAGTTCTCATAATTTCTGCACTGCACAACCAGACTTCCTTTGCCTGCCAGGCAGGGGCTGCTGGGTTAAAAGAATGCCTGTACACAGAAAGCGCATGATCATCTTTTGTGATTGTATTCTGTTTATCATAAAGCTACAGAAAATTTTCTGACCCATTTACTTTCCTGAATTACAGTTAACATCACTCTTAAGGATTACATCTTTTGCCTGGATTGTTGAACTTTTCCAATGTCTGGTCTTATTTTTTGGGTTTCTTTCTGAGTTGGAGTTTATATTTCGGTGCATTTTCCTTCCAGTACAGATCATCTTTAGACTTTCATATAATGGTAGGACAAAATTTACAATTGAATACTTGGACATTTTCTATACTTCACCATTCATTTCATTCGGTAGTCAGGACAGTGTTTTGGAGCGTTTGTGTTTAATTCTTTACATTTGTATGGGTTATTATTTAGTTTATTTGAGATGTGAATGAATGTCCCAAGAACAACATTGACAGTGAACCAAACATATATTTCATCATGCCCACTTACTTCGGATAATTTCCATATGTCCCAAAAACATGGGTGAGAGGGAACTAAATACAGTATACTTCATCATGACCACTTAGTTTATAAATTTCCTTCTGTCTACAAAAATCACAATTAATTCCTAAAAACAAACATAATCACGAACAGGAAGTTGCTCTGGGTCAACTACTCAAGATATAATCTAGATGTCCTCAAACTAAATCAGAGTTATGTGGGTAAAAAGTTAAGAATAGTGAAGAGAGCACAAAATAGAAAACTGTAACGTGATTTAGGAAAAACAATTAATTTTTTTGTAATAATGTTTTCTTGAATGATTTTACCTCAGTGAAAAGTAAGATTTCACCTAGAATGCGAGTGTAAGATTAAGCTAATAAATAAAGTCATTTATTTCATAGTTTTTTGGACATCTTTCAAGGTGTATTACTTTTGGCTTCATGAAAAGAGACATGAAAGAACAGCAGTTAAACTGGTTATATAGCATAAGTATATTGAAGGGAAACAAAAAGAATGTCCGAGCAAAGCAAGGCAATGTTTTGACATATTTTGATAATTGAGCTGAGATTTATTTCTTCCAAAAGGTTCACAGTTCCTGTATTGGGTTTCTGGGGATCTTATATAACATTGTATCATATTTCTGCTGCTTTCTTACAATACTATAGTTTTGAGATTAAAAAAACATAATAATGGTTTTCTTGCAGTAATCCTTTGGCGGAACAGATTCATTATAGTGTTGGTTTTCTACTCATGCTCTTTAGTAAACATTTAATATAATGCCTTCTGTTGTCTGGGTGTTTATTCTGCTTAGCGTGAAAACCCAATCGAAGAGAAAGGCCACAAAATTCTTTCATTTTAAATTTTGTGAAGCATGCACACAAAATAACAAGCAAATACATAAATAAACAAATAAATAAATAACTCAAATCAAATTACATCTTCTGAAGAACCAACATATTGTGTACGGCTGGTTCAGTGAGGGAAATATCTTTATAGCACCTCTCCTATGCTCAAAGCACTTTACAAGGACTTGCCTAAAGTACAAATGTTTCTATTTAAATCTCTTAAAGGTGTCACACTGGTTAGCACTGCTACTTTACAGCACTAGAGTTGTGACTCTGGCGTTAACTGTATGGATTGTGCAAATTCTTTCTGGATCTGCATCAGGTTTCCTCCTTACATCATAAAGTCTGGTTAATTTTAGGTTAATTTGCTGCTCTGAACTGGTCACAGGATGAGTGAGTATGGGTATAAGAGAGACTTGAAATGGCCTGGCACCCCATCCAGGGTGGTTTCACATTGCATCTAGTGCTGCCAAACTTACAATGACACTGAAATGTATAAACAGTTTATTAAATGAATGAATGGATATGATTTAAGAAAGACAACATGACCAGTTCAGGGTAGCACAGTAAGTGAGAGAAGAGAATTGCCTGGTAAGCATGTATCTTTAAGTCCAGTGTTCTAACCACTTGGCAAGACTATATTTAAAATGAACATTAAATAAGGTTTGACAAAAAAAAACAATGTTTTTGTGCAAAACTAACAGATTTCCCACTTTGTCAGTTTTGCCTAAAGCAAATAATATATGTAAGACATTAATACCCCATCTGTAATATATTAGAAACAGAATAATTATATAAAGAATGTCACAAATCAAGAATAGGATGAAGAGATTTAGCTTCAAGCAAAAAAAAAATCATTTGTTCAGACTGGAAAGAAATGCCCCATGATCCTGAACTGGTTTTATGAATGAGTAATGGACAGAACGAAATGTGACCTTCTGTAGTTTTTGAAAAAATACTGAGAAAATAATCGTAATTTTTGCAATTCATAAAGTACTGCAATAAATCAAAAAAAAAATTTTATACACAAACTGTAAGTCACTTAGTGGTAACACAGTAAAAGGTATTTTGATGGGTAAACGAAACACTGCTTAAAATTCCAAAATCTAAGGAAATTTGCAATACAAAGTGACAGAGAGTTAAGGACCTGCATTTTCCCTTGAAAGTTGTATGACTTTTAGGCATGAACTCTGACACAATTTACAAAACAGTACTTATTATACATAGATGTCACTGTAATCATCATGATACTCTGCCATTTTCATTAAACATTTTTGAGACTTTTTACTTACTGTGATGGGGAGGTCATCACTATCGCATGTTTGAAGCTCACGTTTGAACCTCAGGGTTGTACTGTTTCCATTTCCAGCCCACGACAATAAGGTATAGTCCTGTTTATTGTCCACCAGAGGCTCAGTATTACCAGTTGCATGCCTATCCTGAAATGAACAGTTAATGACATAAATTATTTAGAGTAGATAAGAATACCTTCATATGAGGGCTGCCTTGAGTGGTGAATTACTGTGCTATTCTCAGTGATTGATTTTTTTAAAGCTTAGGTTGGGGAGGTGGGTTTTTAAGCACTCTCAACATTTTTATCATCAAGATTTTGACACAATCTCTGGATTTTCTTTGCCATAGTTCACTTCTGTGCTGCAGGTTAATTTGATCATAAAACATTTTGCTTAACAAAAAAAGATTGCACTTTTTTTACATCTAGTTATAGTTTTGATCTAAATTAACATTTAATTCATACAGTAAACTACTACTGCATATTAATGGGAAATCTTTGTATTCAATTGACACTTTTCACTGTGTCAAGTGCATGATAGTTATACAATAAAGGGATAGTCACATATAAAAAACATTACTGTGTACCACAGTGTACAAATTAAAAAAAAAAAGAGAAGGCGAAGAGAAGTTCTGAACACTGGCCAATACTAAGAACTGCACAGTAAGAACTGCAAATTGGCTTGTTGTGCGAGTGATTTTGTGAGTGAACATACTCTATAATTGACTAGTGTTCTCTTTAGGGATTGGTTCTTGCTTTATGCCAAGATAGGTTCCAGGCAGTTCTCCATAAAATCCTGCTATCTAGTTACTGAATGTGTTAAATTCAATGTCAAGATTTTAGAAAACCAGAGCATAAACCCAACAGTAAGGAATCATCCAGATTAAACTGCCAATTCTATTGTAGGAACAATATTAAATACAAATGAAGTATGAATTTACATAACGGTAGTCTTTGTGATGTCTTGGAAAAGAAACAAAATGACATTGAAACATTCAGACATTTATTAAGAAAAAAATTATTTTAAAGAAATTACTTACTGTGAAGTACTGAGTGCCATTGGGAAATATGCCCCCAATAATCATATCAGACCCTGCCATTCCTCCATTAGGGCTGAATCCAAAGCCAATCCAGCCAGAAGTGTTGACGGTAAGTTCAAAAGTTATTGGCCCCCCATTGTTGTCAAATCCCCAGCTGACAGATACCGCTTGGGCAGAATCAAGGTACTCTGTGAATGGCAGTACAATGGCAGTGGAGAGTCTTAAAGAGAGGCCCAAAAGAAGAGTGCTGAAGAAGGGATAAAGTTGTTGACTACACATTGTTGCTGCTGCTTATTCAATGATAGTTTTCATTCAATTGTGAGTCTGTCACCAGAAAGGCAAAGTATATATCATCAGACACATAAAATAAATTTGGTCATTAGAAGAAAAATAATACCCTAAATGTTAATCAATTGCAGATCAGCAAGAACCTTGTGTTAATGTGTTGTTTATTGGAAATTTCTTCTACTCAAGAAGTAGTTTGAACTGCTTAATCTCCAATAACGTCTGGAACTAATGCATTGGACTCTATGTCTAAGAAAAATAAAGTACATTTTATAACTGTTTTCTCATTAAAATTAATCTTTTAAATGAACTCCTATTTTACTTATACCCCCTGTTATGTACTGAAACCAAGTATGCAAATTAGCAAAACTACTTTATTGTTGTATCTTTTGGTTTACATTCAAAATGCAAATAAGGGAAGTAATAATTTTCCATCCATCCATTTCCAACATGCGGAATCTGAACACAGGGTCACAGGGGTCTTCTGGAGCCAATCCCAGGGTGCAAGGCAGGAAGCAATCCTGAGCAGGGCACCAACCCACCGCAGGGCACACACACCAAGCCCAATTTAGAATCACCAATCTACCTAACCTGCATGTCTTTGGACTGTGGGAGGAAACCGGAGCACCCGGAGGAAACCCACGCAGACACGGGGAGAACATGCAAACTCCACGCAGAGAGGGACCCGGAAAGCGAACCCAGGTCTCCTAACTGCGAGGCAGCAGCGCTACCATTGCACCACCATGTAGTAGTTTTATCAAAAATAAATTATAAATGTGTCTTTTGATGAATTTATAGAAAAAGGCAAGTAGTCATTTTAAGACTTTTTCAGTTTTTTTGTTTTGTGCAGAAAGTGTAAGACTTGGCATTGCCATTTCTAAAATGGAAATTAGATTCTGATAAAGCAATAAAGCTAGTGCTGCGGCACTGTGTCCTCACATGTTTAATTATTAACAATACAGATTATTTAAATGAAGTTAAAGTTTTATCTGTATAATATAATATAATCAACATATTTTGCTGCATTTCATCTTAAAAATGATATCGTCATCATATGTAAATACTCGCTTTATAAAGTGGCGCAGGTTGTGCAATATTATAATTGTAGTGCAAGTTTACAGTGAGGTAATTGTACTTATAAGTACAAACAGTTCTACAAGGAGCACTTGATGGACTGATTGAGTGCGTTTATAGTTCTTGGAATTAAACTTTTTCTAAACCACGAAGTCCGTACAGGAAAGTCTCTGAAGCATTTTGCCGTGGCTCAGGCAGCATCTGCTTCATGCTATGTACCGATAATTCTCTTTCCAATCAGCTGCTGCTGTGATTCCCCACTCAGATACAGTGATATAAATACTCCGAGTGGTGCAGTGAGAGTAATATGGGAAAAGATTATCTGCTGTGGCAACCCTTAACGGGAGCAGCTGAAAGAAAAAGAAGATGCATTGAGAGTAACAACGCTAAAGCAGTTATGGTATTTGGAATACTATGGCTATTCCCTGGACCATTATACTGTTGCAGGTTAATTACAATCAGATGCATTACACTAATAAACAATATGCAGTTAGTTTCAGTATATTTATAAAGCCGCGTCAGGAATGTGGATCTAAGAAAGAAAGAGTAACAACACAGGAACAGTAGCACTGCTTTGACGCTGGGTGCTGCCAGTCTGCAAAACCGAGCGGAGAAATTGCGTACGCCAGGGTATGAGGTACCGTGGAAATGTGCGTAGCTTTACGCCAAGTTTAGGTTTTATACATCACAATTGGAGTGTGGAAACGTTCGTACGCAACTTTTCTGTGCGTACGCACCGTTTATACATGAGGCCCCAGGTCTGCTAGCAACATTTCTATCCATGACATTTTTTTTATGTTTGTAGCCAAAATTGATCTACCTCCATGATTATACCTTAACATATCTGAACAGACTTTATTATTTAGTCACAACATAAAATAAAAAGCAGCACAAACATATACTATGCCTAGTGTTTACGTAAAAGGATAAAATATGCCTTTGCATGGTAATTAAAAGCTTACAGCTTTGTGTATGTGTTATTGTCACTTCTTGTAAAGCTATTTTAGTTATTTGAGTATCACACAAATCAGACAACAGGATATGTGATAGGATTACAAATCATTGAAATCAGATCTCTTTTGAAGACAAAGAAGAATTAATACACCACATTGAGCAACACAAATTTGATCCAAATTGTAAAAATATTTCACATTACCAAGCAGGACTTGTAAAAATAAGATCCAAAATATACAAAGAATTGATGATGGAAACTGATCTTAATAAAGTGAACAATACTGATAGTGATAATAGTTATTTGTCTGAAGAAAACTACATCCAGGTATGTGGAGCACATATTAGATAGTGTTCATACATAGTAATATGTGAAAACAATATGGCTGTTTCATGTCATCGTACCTTTGACGTGTTGTCGCCATGACTGAAACATGCCATTGACTGAATAAACATCTCTGTAACCAAAAGATATTCAAAAAGACATTCGATTATTTAAAAGTTGTGTGCAATGCCAGTCTATAACTATGAGAGTTTCTTCCTTCCATATGCTATACACTTTTCTCAATATGAAGTGAATGGTGCATACAGTACTACTGTTTTTTTCTGAAATAGTTTGGGTCCCATGTTGATACTGTCATGCAATGTCTCTGCAAACGACAGATGCTACTATCTTACTTTGAATCTAAATAAATATGGTATTTTCCAGTAAATAAAAGCATCATCCACTCCCACGTTAAGCAAAAATTGTTTAAGTTTAATGGATGTTTCTGTGAGAAAAAGCTATAAATGACACTTCTAATGATGTATTAGGCATTAAAGACATGTGCAAAGTTGTTTTGAGCTAAATTGATGTGTGCACTCTGGGACTGAGTATGCAGAGTATACACTGTGTTTCGGCCCAACTTTTAAGACAATACATCTACAATGAGATGCTTTTCACATTTTGTATTATGTTTATAGTTACCCACTTTTTCAGTGTGCCAGTCTTTTTCAGAACTCAACAATACTATAGTTTAATGGCTCTCCAGTTTTTGGTTGTTCCTTCATAGATAAGTGTTATCAGTTATATCACATCCTCTTTAATAAAATCCCCGTGTGCGTCCAGGTGTCCGTGTGTGTGTGTCTTCTGGTGAAGTGCGCATGCGCGGGGCACAGTGCGATGCGCGATATTACTGTCAGAGAAAGTTACAGGCGTTTTACGGAAATACAAACCAGTATTACTGCGAGAGGAAATTAAAGGTACACAATACAGTGACTCATATTACAGCCACATACAAGCCAGTATTACTGTCAGAGGAGATTAAAGGCATATTACCGATGCGCACGCCTGTATTACCGCCAGAGAAAATTAAAGGTATATTACAGACGTACAAGCCAGCAGGCGTACAAGACAGTATTACTGTCACAGAAAATTAAAAACACACAATACACGGTGGCAGCCCACGAAGAACGGTCAGCTCAGCAAGTAAATATCAACAAAAGAAAGGCTGAAAGAAAGAAAAATACGACCAACAAAAAGAATGCGGTCAAAGTCCCTTGCCATTTAATATAGACTGTTCCTACTAATGTTTATGCACTACTGTTCTAGTGCCCGTTATTGTAACGGGCTAAATGACTAGTTTCTAAATAAATCACTTCTGGTCATTTTAGATGCATCTGGCATGGTCTTTATATATTATTATGCAATGATGTCAAATAAAAACTGGGTATTTCCTAAATCCTAGTGAATTCACTGCTTTGCATTTATATAGCGCTTTTCTCACTACTCAAAGCGCTCAGCAATTGCAGGTTAAGGGTCTTGCTCAAGGGCCCAACAGAGCAGAGTTCCTATTGGCATTTACTGTACGGGATTCAAACCGGCAACCTTCCGATTGCCAGTGCAGATCCTTAGCCTCAGAGCCACCATTCCAGCAAAGAGCAGGGAATTCAGTTTAAAATGATAAAAATTTAGTATGTAGACCCAAGAACTTTTACCTTGCAATGTATTGCTAAAGCCCCTCAGCCAACCCCTTCTCTCTAAGAATGATAATTCTACCTGCAGAGTTTAGCAGATCTGCACACTAAAATGACAGTCCAGTGATCATCAGAGTGTAAGGAATTTAAAACAAATTGTTGATCTTGCACTATATAGAGAAGTATATTAAACAAATCATCATCAATGACTGTTTTATCACAAGAGCTAAATATAGGTGATAAGATGCCTTGTAAATGGCTATGCTACTCTTCAAAAAAAACAAAAAAAACAACGGTGCTTACTGTAAACTCTGCTAGACTTTTGTTGATTAAATCTTCTCACCTCAGCAGTTGTCACAGAATAAGGAGTGTGGCGAACGCCTGGGTCCCATGCCCAGCTGGGATGCCCCTGCTGCTTATGTTCCAGGGGAGCAGCTATGGGCAGCTCAGTTCCTGCCCCGGGATACTTGGTGGCATCCTCCCTGGCCGACGGTTATTCCCCAAACCTCCCGCAGGGATCCATGGGAGATGGAGTCCTCCATAGCCTGGATTGTGCCCGGGGTGGCCTCTAGGGGGGGCTGTCTGGTTTCAACAGTCTGGCTGGATGAATCTTCAGCCCCACCCAGAAGTGCAATTAGGACCAGGTGGTCAAGCACCTGGAACACTTCCGGATGGGCTATAAATAGGGCCAGCCACCACCGCTCAGTGAGCCAGTGACGGGAGGACGAGGACGCTTGTGGAGGAGTGGTGGTAAAAGGAGAAAGGATTGTTGTGTTGTGTGGAAGAGTGCTTTTGGACTGTGTATTGCCTGTGGGTCACGGGGAAAACATGCGTCCACGGGTGAAGAAAATAAAAGTCTTGTGTTATTTCATACGTGCCTCTGTGTCTATTTGTGTCGGGTCAGGCGCCTATATAGCACCCTGTTACGGGAGTCAATTACTGTTTACTAGTTACTGTACTGTTATTAAGAATAAAGAAACATGTAATATTTGGCATGTGGAGGAACAACAATACCACAGATGCTGGACTTAACATTACCTACTTGAATCAGGCTAGTTTTTGATCCCAGACATCTATGAGAATCATGGATATCTTCTTTATGTATTTATCATGCAATCTTCCATTCCCTTCACATTTGGAAAAGATAGGCAAAATAAATAATGGCAGTAAATAACTTGAATAGATACATTCATAGTTTAGTGAGCATTAATAGTAAAGGAGCGTCACTTTTATCCATCATGAATTTTTGACAGGTGTTTGTCCCGCCCCCTTGGCATTTCCGGTACCCACCGTATGCCACCTGAGTTAATTTGGGTGTTTCCCTGCGGTCTGATCTCTGCCTGTTGTCGGGTGCGCTGTTTGACCGGCATCAGCCCCTTTGTCAGTCGTGCGTAAAGAAAATGGTTGGCTGCTCTTAGCCTTGATCCTAAAAACTGGGTCTGTTCATCTTTGTGATCCGAGCCGGCGCTTCGGGCCCCTGTAAGGCGTCAAAAGGTAAGTCAGCAATGGGGACGGAGCAGGCATCCTGCACCTAGCTGCGCACAGCGCCGGGGGTGTGTACAGAGAGTACAGAGAGCTTGAGTGACACACCCCTGCAAAAGGATGGTAAAGAAAACTTTAGAGATCATCTATTACACACCCAAGGAGCCTGGCAGTTTTGGTGGTATTAACAGCTTCTTGAGAAATGTATCAAGTCGTCGAAAAATGTTAAGCGAAAAAATGTGTTGGAATGGATGACTGGGCAATACACTTACAGTGTGCACAAACCAGCACAGCTGAGGTTCAAGAGAAATAGAACAATTGTTTCAACGGTCGATGACCAGTGGCAAGCAGATTTGGTAGAGATGTCTTATTACTCAAAATTCAATGATGGATATAAATTTATCCTTACGTGTATCGATGTGCTGTCAAAATATGCTTGGGCTGTACCGTTAAAAGCTAAGACAGGAAAAGAAGTTTCTCGGGGGTTTTAGTTTGATCTTTAGACAAGGTCGAGTTCCTAAGAAGCTACAGACAGATCAAGGCAAAGAATTTCATAACACATTGGTACAAAAACTACTAAAACAGAACAATATTGTGCATTTTGTCACGAACAGCGATGTAAAGGCCGGCATAGTAGAACGGTTCAATAGAACCTTAAAGTCCAAAATGTGGAAATATTTTACATACGCCAATACTTTTCGGTATATAGATGTCGTGTCAGACTTTCTCAAGAGTTATAACCACAATTTTCACACCACGATTAAAACAAGACCTGTAGATGTGACTCCAGAAAATGCTCTGAGTGTTTGGAAAACAGTCTATGGTAGGGCCGGGCAAAGAAAATCTACTCCGTGCACTTTGAAAATAGGTGATCATGTCTGAGTATCAAAATTAAAAGGTGTATTCGAAAAAGGCTATAAGCAGTCGTTAACAGATGAAATATTTATTATCGTGGACTGTTTTAAACGGATCAAACCTGTCTATAAACTAAAAGATTATGCAGGTGATGAAATTCAAGGGACGTTTTATGCAGAAGAGTTACAAAAAATAAACCCCGTTTTGGGCGAAGCTTTTTACAACGCTAGAGCCAATCAAAACATTTAAAGATAAGATTTTTTTTAGATAACCCGCCAGCATATTTTTAACCAATCAACAAACAAAAGCCTCATGTTAAGCTAGCCAAGGGCATTACACCAGGCTGGTTCGGGCATGCGCTGGCTGCATCGAGCGCTTCCCATGTTCATAACAGCCAATCAGGATACAGACCTGTTGGCAGGGATGCCCCAAAAGGGTCGGATTGAAGGCAACATGGCGCTACTCTCAAAAATGTACGAACGACTCTGTCCATGGAAAATGTATTAGCACATGAATTAAACAACAACAGACAAAAATATCGTAACAAATACAATGCTGGTTCAGGGTATTCGGGCGGCCGTTTTTCTAAGCCAGGAGATTTCACTGCGCATCCGAGCCGAAGTGCAAAAGTAAGACATGTACTTTTAAAACTGTGTATATTATTGTGATTGTGCATTACGTTGTGATATTCTATTATAGACCGATAAACTAAAAGGTAAAAATGAAATGCTCTTGTTGTCATTTTTAATACACGCCATTTAATTTATGATAGGCCTATAAGTTGGTAAGACAGGCCAGGGCAAACGGTCTTGTAAAATAAATAAAAAATCCGATAAAGCGTTAATATTTATGTATATATAGGTTATGATGGTGTGTACATTTAATTAGTCTTTTTATCCCTGGTATGATGAACTTGTACCTTAAAATAAGTATAAGAAAAAAGAACCGCCGCATTTTGGTACGCATGTTGACTTTGTGACGCTGCACGCATAGAGCTGTCGTTTTCTAAGCCATCAGATCAGGGTACGCGTCTGAGCAGAAGTGCAAAAGTAAGACATGTACTTTAAAATGTGTATATTATTATGATTGTGCATTACGATATGTCATTCTATGATAATCCCATAAATGAAATGGTAAAATGGAATTCTAGGTTTCTTTACAAAATTAACATCTGTTGCTGCTCGTTGAGATAAGATGCGTGTACTTGACCCCGGGGGCCTTGTTGGAACATTCTAGAGGCACCCATAGAATAAAATTTGATAAAAAATTCATTGGAATATACGTTTCACCGGCTGTCAATAAGTGATAACGTTGGAACATTCTAGAGGTACCCTGATACATGACATAAAATGATAAAATTCCATGGAATATACTTATTTACATTTTCACCGTGTGTTTATAAACAATAATGTTTGATTAATGTTAGATGGTTATCGGTCTAATATATACAACTGACTTGGACAGAATTACACATTAAAATATTTCAATGCATTCTGCATTCCTGGAGCATTATGGCTCGCTTCTTAGATTCGGTTGAATTTGGGACACACCTTTCCGATCGACATAGAATTAGTACTGAATCGCCCGGTAAGATTTGTATAATATATATACATGTATAATTATTGAAAAAACCCATTGGTTTACACCCTAAAGGGTGATAAGGATATTTGTATGTACAATGTTAATTTTAAAATACAGCCACTACCTTATTATTATTATTTTTAACAATATTTCAGCACGTGAGAAATTGCTTGAATATTCCTCAATAAATAAATGACCAAGTATAATATTTTTGTCTAATTTGTTTAACTTGTTTCTCTTTACCTACTTTTAGAACTTGAGTGAAAATCTAATGATGTTTGAGGTCATAATTATGCAGAAATATAGAAAATTCTAAAGGGTTCACAAACTTTCAAGCACAACTGTATTTCTGTTTATTTCCCTTTCAACATTTCACTCTTAAAATGGACAGGAGTTTATACACTACCTATAGTATTTCACAGACTGAAACTGTGTTTGCATTCCCTCACCACAAGGAGACACTCCAGGTAGGAGCCTATATCACTAAGCCAAAGGCCAACTCTGGTTATTATATTAACATTCAACAAAATGAACTCCCTACTTTAAAGTAATTTTAGCAAATCTTTTCCATAAATGTCACAAAATTAAATTTAACAAAACTACTGGTTTATAAGCCTTCCATTAACATACTGTTTGGATCGTTGAACTTTTCTCTGATGAAAAAAAAAAAATAAAACTCTGACAAAAGTAAAGTCCAGATGAGCATGCAAGTTCAAACTAATGTTTCAATAAGAAAATTTCTCAAAATTTAGTGTACAGGATAATCACTTACATTAATGATTCAAAATGAAATTTGCAAATTACCTTAAAAAATGCAAAGATGGGTTAAAAAAACATAACATTAAACTATAAAAGGGGTCAGGAACATGCTGCTTGAGAACATGGATTATCAAGTGTCTATCACAGACTATTCGCAAAATGCTTTTCTGCTAAGAATTTCTGATACGATTATTGAAGCACCCATTTCTTTATATAAACATTGACTAAGGCTTAAATATATATTCATTTTTAAAAGTGCACTAAATTAATTTTAGTGAAAATGTAAACAAAAATCATATTTACTTAAAAAATATTCAGTTACACCAGTACTAAATAAAATTGTACATTAAGAATTTTATAGTTGCCAGTTAAATAAAAACTGTACTATTCAGAAGCTACATGTACTGCATTACAAATCCAGACACTGGACTGCAGCAATGTTAATGTTTGCTGCTTAAGTAATAAGGTGCAAATACACTACCAAACAATGCAGACTCCATACTTCCTATAGAACAAGACTAATTCTTAATGTATACAAGCATAATTACTTGTGAGAAAAATTATGGGGTTGAACAAAAAGGATACAAAAGAAACCTTAACACTTTTCGAATATATTTTAATCAAAATTTAAAATTGTTTTTATTTAAGAACAGTGCATTTTTTATTTGAAGAGATAGCCAGAAGTAATCCCAGTAAGAGATTTGATGGCTTCTCTTTGCCAGTGCTAAAATTACTTTAAAGTAGGGAGTTCATTTTGTTGAATGTTAATATAATAACCAGAGTTGGCCTTTGGCTTAGTGATATAGGCTCCTACCTGGAGTGTCTCCTTGTGGTGAGGGAATGCAAACACAGTTTCAGTCTGTGAAATACTATAGGTAGTGTATAAACTCCTGTCCATTTTAAGAGTGAAATGTTGAAAGGGAAATAAACAGAAATACAGTTGTGCTTGAAAGTTTGTGAACCCTTTAGAATTTTCTGTATTTCTGCATAATTATGACCTCAAACATCATTAGATTTTCACTCAAGTTCTAAAAGTAGGTAAAGAGAAACAAGTTAAACAAATTAGACAAAAATATAATACTTGGTCATTTATTTATTGAGGAATATTCAAGCAATTTCTCACGTGCTGAAATATTGTTAAAAATAATAATAATAAGGTAGTGGCTGTATTTTAAAATTAACATTGTACATACAAATATCCTTATCACCCTTTAGGGTGTAAACCAATGGGTTTTTTCAATAATTATACATGTATATATATTATACAAATCTTACCGGGCGATTCAGTACTAATTCTATGTCGATCGGAAAGGTGTGTCCCAAATTCAACCGAATCTAAGAAGCGAGCCATAATGCTCCAGGAATGCAGAATGCATTGAAATATTTTAATGTGTAATTCTGTCCAAGTCAGTTGTATATATTAGACCGATAACCATCTAACATTAATCAAACATTATTTTTTATAAACACACAGTGAAAACGTAAATAAGTATATTCCATGGAATTTTATCATTTTATGTCATGTATCAGGGTACCTCTAGAATGTTCCAACGTTATCACTTATAGACAGCCGGTGAAACGTATATTCCAATGAATTTTTTATCAAATTTTATTCTATGGGTGCCTCTAGAATGTTCCAACAAGGCCCCCGGGGTCAAGTACACGCATCTTATCTCGAGCAGCAACAGATGTTAATTTTGTAAAGAAACCTAGAATTCCATTTTACCATTTCATTTATGGGATTATCATAGAATGACATATCGTAATGCACAATCATAATAATATACACATTTTAAAGTACATGTCTTACTTTTGCACTTCTGCTCAGACGCGTACCCTGATCTGATGGCTTAGAAAACGACAGCTCTATGCGTGCAGCGCCACAAAGTCAACATACGTACCAAAATGCGGCGGTTCTTTTTTCTTATACTTATTTTAAGGTACAAGTTCATCATACCAGGGATAAAAGACTAATTAAATGTACACACCATCATAACCTATATATACATAAATATTAACGCTTTATCGGATTTTTTATTTATTTTACAAGACCGTTTGCCCTGGCCTGTCTTACCAATTTATAGGCCTATCATAAATTAAATGGCGTGTATTAAAAATGACAACAAGAGCATTTCATTTTTACCTTTTAGTTTATCGGTCTATAATAGAATATCACAACGTAATGCACAATCACAATAATATACACAGTTTTAAAAGTACATGTCTTACTTTTGCACTTCGGCTCGGATGCGCAGTGAAATCTCCTGGCTTAGAAAAACGGCCGCCCGAATACCCCGAACCAGCATTGTATATGTTACGATATTTTTGTCTGTTGTTGTTTAATTCATGTGCTAATACATTTTCCATGGACAGAGTCGTTCGTACATTTTTGAGAGTAGCGCCATGTTGCCTTCAATCCATAGGATTTTCACATCCCTGCCAACAGGTCTGTATCCTAATTGGCTGTTATGAACATGGGAAGCGCTCGATGCAGCCAGCGCATGCCCGAACCAGCCTGGTGTAATGCCCTTGGCTAGCTTAACATGAGGCTTTTGTTTGTTGATTGGTTAAAAATATGCTGGCGGGTTATCTAAAAAAAATCTTATCTTTAAATGTTTTGATTGGCTCTAGCGTTGTAAAAAGCTTCGCCCAAAACGGGGTTTATTTTTTGTAACTCTTCTGCATAAAACGTCCCTTGAATTTCATCACCTGCATAATCTTTTAGTTTATAGACAGGTTTGATCCGTTTAAAACAGTCCACGATAATAAATATTTCATCTGTAAACGACTGCTCATAGCCTTTTTCGAATACACCTTTTAATTTTGATACTCAGACATGATCACCTATTTTCAAAGTGCACGGAGTAGATTTTCTTTGCCCGGCCCTACCATAGACTGTTTTCCAAACACTCAGAGCATTTTCTGGAGTCACATCTACAGGTTTTGTTTTAATCGTGGTGTGAAAACTGTGGTTATAACTCTTGAGAAAGTCTGACAGGACATCTATATACCGAAAAGTATTGGCGTATGTAAAATATTTCCACATTTTGGACTTTAAGGTTCTATTGAACCGTTCTACTATGCCGGCCTTTACATCGCTGTTCGTGACAAAATGCACAATATTGTTCTGTTTTAGTAGTTTTTGTACCAATGTGTTATGAAATTCTTTGCCTTGATCTGTCTGTAGCTTCTTAGGAACTCGACCTTGTCTAAAGATCAAACTAAAACCCCGAGAAACTTCTTTCCCTGTCTTAGCTTTTAACGGTACAGCCCAAGCATATTTTGACAGCACATCGATACACGTAAGGATAAATTTATATCCATCATTGAATTTTGAGTAATAAGACATCTCTACCAAATCTGCTTGCCACTGGTCATCGACCGTTGAAACAATTGTTCTGTTTCTCTTGAACCTCAGCCGTGCTGGTTTGTGCAGACTGTAAGTGTATTGCCCAGTCATCCATTCCAACACATTTTTTCGCTTAACATTTTTCGACGACTTGATACATTTTTCAAGAAACTGTTAATACCACCAAAACTGCCAGGCTCCTTGGGTGTGTAATACAGTAGATGATCTCTAAAGTTTTCTTTTCCATCCTCTTGCAGGGGTCTGTCACTCAAGCTCTCTGTACTCTCTGTACACACCCCAGCGCTGTAAGCAGATAAGAGCAGGCTCACTCAAGCTCTCTGTACTCTCTGTACACACCCCCGGCGCTGTGCGCAGCTAGGTGCAGGATGCCTGCTCCGTCCCCATTGCTGACTTACCTTTTGACGCCTTACAGGGGCCCGAAGCGCCGGCTTGGATCACAAAGATGAACAGACCCAGTTTTTAGGATCAAGGCTAAGAGCAGCCAACCATTTTCCTTACGCACGACTGACAAAGGGGCTGATGCCGGTCAAACAGCGCACCCGACAACAGGCAGAGATCAGACCGCAGGGAAACACCCAAATTAACCCAGGTGGCATACGGTGGGTACCGGAAATGCCAAGGGGGGGCGGGACAAACACCTGTCAAAAATTCATGATGGATAAAAGTGACGCTCCTTTACTACTAGCATTACCTATTAGCAACCTGCCTACTGTAAGCTAAATCTATTAAACTGCATTGTCAGAGAAAGAAGAAGTAACTGTGGCACAAAACAAAGCAAGGATTTACTCAATGATACTGACTACTACAAAAGATAAAAACAAACCTAAGTTTTGGGAACTATTCAGAAATATAATTATTCACAGAAACGACAATGGGATTCCAATTGCAGAATGGAAATTTTTTTTTTTTTTCAAACGTTCATAGTGTTTCAGATCAAACCACCAAAGGATTTCAGTTAAAACTCATGCAACTGATTCACACCAAAGAACTCAATCAAAGATTTTTGAGGGTAAGGTTATAACTTAACTAGTACTATGAATGGCAAATTTATAGGTGGGCAGAGAAAGATTTCCAACACCACAGATAATTTAAAGTCAAGTAGACCTATAAAATGGTGTGGAGGTATTTTAATTATTTCAGCTAGTGTTAAACTTTGGACATTTAGAAACCAAAAAAATTTAAAAAAATAAAAAAACTTTAATTTAAAATCAACCCTGAAAAGTTTATGTACAGTGACTAGGCGTGGTCTTGCACTTAGAATTCAATCTACAGACTTCCTAAAGGTGGTAACCAAACAAAGAGTTTATAGAGCTTCTCGTCACAAAATGCAGCTTAATCTTGCCCAATGTCATTGATGTTGCTATGATCCTAAAAATCTTTCTCTCAACCCTTCTTACAATGGAAAGGGATGATTTTTCTTATTCTCCAAAATTAAAGTTTAAAGCTTATCTAGTAACTAAAATATATTAGGATAAATTCTCTGCAGTGGGCAAAGAATTAATTTGGAACATTCACACAAGGTGAATTTTTAAGCAACTGTGAGGGAATTCAGTCACAGGAAAGTCAGAAGATATTTAAAAGTTAAAGTTTGTCCTTATTGTTTTTGCAGTCTTCTAATTTAGATAGCATTAGTTTTGGGGTAGGCCTTAAAGTTTGTCCTTATTGTTTTTGCAGTCTTCCAACTTAGATAGCATTAGTTTTGGGGTAGGCCTACCATTAATGTGGTAAGTCTTTGTGGCCTTGTTGAGAACTAAGTAGGTAGTTGGTAGTTTTTCAAAAATTAATTGAAAACATTAGATTCATAAGTAATTTTTTCAGTTTTGAAGAAAATACAAACTGCTTGCACTGCAAGCATAATTTCTAGCACAGCAAAATCGTTTAAAAAATGTACTGTAAATATGGGAGTTAGCATATTCTCCCAATATCTGTGTGGGTTTCCTCAGGGTTCTCTGGTTTCCTCCCACAGTCCAAAGACATGCAGGTTGGGTGAATCGATGATCCTAAAATGGCCCTAGTGTGTGCTTTGTGTTTGTGTGTGTGTGTGTGTGTGTGTGTGTGTGTGTGTGTGTGTACCCTGCAATGGACTGATGCCCTGTCCAGGGTTTCTTCACTGCTTTGTGCCTTATGCTAGCTGGGATAGGCTGCAGCAGACCCCCGCAGCCTGGTTCAGGACAAAGCAGGTTAAACAATGACTGACTGACTCACTATATTTTGCATGTCTTAGTTCCAACAAATTAATTTGCTTTCTTGCCAGTGTACGGAAGTGCTGTGATGTACTGTATCTTCCAAAGAAATACTGGAAGTCAAGCTGTGTGATATACACTTAACAGTATAAGAACAGTCACCCTTAAATACTTCACATTTTAATGCTGTAAAGGAAAAGCTTGGTTTGGATTCTTTTTGCATAGTTACAGATCAGTTGAAATAATATAAAAATGACTAGAGTATACATATTCAGTTTATGCTATAATTATTGTTTTCATTGGCTAGTTCAGTCTTGTTTAATTGCTATAACCACAATTATTTCTATAGTGAGCCACTATAAATTACCCATAGCACTGTCAAACAACTGCAGTACTACCTAAAGCACTTGGCAGGGAGAACTGTTTTTATTGTTGTTGTTAAAGAAAATGGTATTAAGCATTCTGCTATAAGTGCATTGATTTTACATTATGATGTTCTGCGCCAGGTAAACGCAAAATAAAGAGAAAAAAAGAAGAAAAAAACTCTTAATAGGTTCTGGAGATAAGTGGTAGTATCTTTTTACTGCACCATATGATATATGAAATGCCATATCCTTTTATATTATGAACTAAAGGTGCCATAGTTACCTGCAATTCCATTGTCCATTGTTAGAATTCCACTCATGACATATTCACACATTAATTTCATTTGTAAGAAACTTGATTCAGCATATTTAAAAGTGTATTTTGCTTGTTTTGCATAATGTAAATACAGTACTTCATGGTAATTACCTTTAACAATACATTAGTGGTACCACCTAAAGACACCTCATTGTTATAAAACATAGTGATTAGTGTGAAGTGAGTTGGTAACTGATGTATTATTAAAGTTAAGCCCTTTAAGTTTCCACCTAATATGTATTGCCATGTATAACATCCTGCAAGATATTGTATAAATTCATTCTGGCTAGTAAATAAATTCTCCCTGTAATGATTTCTTTTACAGACTCACATGGTATCTGAAAATTTTATAAATTGGGACATGACAAAAATCAGCAAGTTAAAATTACAACTCTAGCTGGACAGTAATTTACCATGAGGAAGATTATTTTACATACTTAACTGAGGTAACTAGACATGCACTATAGTTTTACTTTTATTTCCATTCACGTAAGAAGTTATTATCTTTACCTTTGACAGGTTTATGTATCCTCCTGTGATCTTTATATGATTGCCTTGCTATTAAATAATTTAAAACTTCATATTGTTGCACATATAATTTAAAAAATAAGAAGATGAATATACCATACTGTACCTGACTCTCTTCTTGCTATGTGTTTCTTTCCAAGGTGAATAACCTGATAATTTGAACCTCACTGCTCTTAAAAAGCTTTTATATGAATGGTCAGGTATTGTTTTGCATTGCCCCACCTTTGCAAATAATACCCACAAAAAAAGAACAAAGAAGTTTACTTCAATTTCAGTTCAGTGTTAGCTGCATAGTTGTATTATTGTGATATCACCCTTGACTTACCTAAGTTTGTTACCAGATTGGTCTACTCTTGCACCTTACGATTAACACACATTCATAGATATACACACTCACCCTAACCACATAAGTGCTGTATGAATGACACATACACAGCCCGTTACTCCCTAGCACTTTAACCACATGAATAAATATGTTCACAGCCTTTCACTCCCTTGCACTTCAAGAGATTTACTTATCAATGGCACGAACAACGTACAGTGTCTTAGATATATCTTAGACCTACATACTACTTTAGTCTCCAAGAATATATTTAAACATACAAAGGCTCAACAACCAATGATGTCTTACTTTATGCACTGTTCCCTCTATCAAATGGGGCTCACCTCAGCCTGATAAATCCCACAGATCAGAAAGTATGGCAAAATTCTGACTGCTCTGGGTGCTCTTAATATTTTCTTTATTATTTCAATCACTCTATATATAAAGAACTTCTATATAGAAGTTTGTCCTGGCTTTTAACCTAGCAATCAGTGTTGTTCATAACATACTTTCACTGTTATTCTCATGAAACGGTTATCTTTCAGTCTCCTTTTCTGATGTCGCCTTCGCCGTGTTCTGACATCCTTTTGTCATTACTGTTTCTTCTTCTTTCTCTCTCTATCTTCCCACTACTGGTCAGCCAGACAAGTCATATTTATAATAAATTTCCATGTCTTTGTAATGTATGATATGGGGGTTCTTCGTGTCATGCACTACATGATATGGCTTTGTGATTTATGCTTGGTGATATGAGTTTGTGACGTGGGTTATTACACTCCTTTGATTGGCTGGCTGTTAAAGTTCTGTTTCCAACTGATAAGATAATCAACAAATCCTGAGGCAAACCGTTGAAACAGATGTTTTAAGGTGATAGATTACTGGTACTGTTAATTAAGATCATCTTGTTTGTATGTACTGTATAATGGAAATATGGGCATCTATTATTTAAAAAATTGCTGGTCTGGCACACCTGGGCAATGATTAAATTCTGATCATTGCAATTTTCTATAGGTTGAAAACTTAATAATAGTCTGAACAACTTTTCTATTAGTCAAGAGTATTTATTGTCATTTCATCCATATACAGTAGTACAGCATACATTGAAAAGAAACAACATTCCTCCACGACCATGATGCAACCTAAAACACAGGACAACGAAGAACCCACTACACATAACATAAAGACACATAATAAATAACAAGGTGCATGTGAGTCAGATGTGCAAACATGTGCAACACTGCAGAACAGAACACATATATCAGATATCAGTCCAGTCCATGAGTGTTCAGGAGTCTGACTGCTTGTGGGGAAGAAACTGTTACACATTCTGGAGGTGAGGGCCCGAATGCTTCGGTACCTTTTTCCCAATGGTAAGAGTGTAAATAGTGAATGTGAGGGGTGTGTTGGATCATTCACAATGCTGGTGGCTTTGTGGATGCAGCGTGTGGTGTAAATGTCCATGATGGAGGGAAGAGAGACACCAATGATCTTCTCAGCTGTCTTCACTATCTGTTGTAGGGCTTTGTGATCCCTGACCGTGCAATTTCCAAACGAGACAGTGATGCAGTTGCTCATGTTGCTTATGATTTTAGATTAGGTTATTAATGTTACTGATATGAAGTTAAAACTTTTTATATCTTTGTGTGAGTGTGCATAAATATACTACTATATATGTAATTCATATATACAGTATATATATTTCTTATGCATATATAGATTTCTTAGCTTTATTAGTGCTCTCACTGCTGTAAAATACAGAGAAAGAAATAACTCTTACGGTTGTGGAAATGGAGTGGGGGGATGTGGCTGAAGACTCCAACAAAAGAAGAAGTATTGTTAGAGAGCATAGCAAGGAGCTGCTCATATCTCTTTTTATAAATTTTTTTCCTCTTCATTTTTCCTTACTTTATGTAAGTGAACTGATTTAATTATAAAGTGGGCCCACTCCGTGAAGAAAAGTGAATAAACCCTGGGATTGTGTTTTATAAATGTAATATGTAAATATTACACTGTAGAATGTTGTAATTTCCAAAGATAATGGCAAGAAAATGGCAATTAACAAATTAAATGAGACACAGCATTATTACCCTTGGAAATGCTGGGCTTTCATTTATAGAAACTGCAAAAAAAATCATTGAGTGTCAGTGAGTACAGTGTCCTATGCAATCCAAAAGCAATTGGAAATTGGAAGAGACTGATGGAAAGAGATCTGGCAGACCCAAAGTCACTACCCAATCGGAAGACAAATTTATGAGGGTCACCACCTTGTGTGATAGGCATCTCACGCAGAACAGCTTCAAGCACAGCATAACAGTGGTCAAAAAAACAAGTCTCAGTTTCTATTGTGAAGAGGAGAATTTGTGCTGCAGGTTTGATAGGGTGAGTGGCAGTAAGAAAGCCATTCCTTGAAGGACCAAATTAAAAAGTGAACCTTGTGGACAACTGCAGATGGGGAAAAAAGTCTTATGGACTGATGAATCAAAATTTGAAATCTTTGGTTCATCATGCAGGGTGTTTGTACTTTGTTGAGTTGGTAAAAGAATAATTTCTCAATGTGTGACACTAGCTGTCAAACATGGGGGAGGAAGTATGATGGTCTGGGGTTCTTTTGCTGGAGGCAGAGTTGGTGACTTGCACAGAGTGACTGGCATTCTGAATCAAAAAGGTTACCACAGCATTTTGCAGCACCACACAATACCTTCTGGTCTGTTTCTTGCAGGTCAAGGGTTCATCCTGCAGAAGACAATGATCCAAAACATACCCCCAGGCTATGTCAGAACTACATTAAAAGAAAAGAACAAGAAGGTACACTTCAGAATATGGACTGGCCAGCACAGTCTCCAGACTTAAACCCCATTGAGTTAGATTGTGATGAACTGGACAGAAGGGTGAAAGGAAAACAACGAACAAGTGCAACACATTTGTGGGAACTTCTGCAACAGTGTTGGGATCTTTCTGAGCAATATTTGATTTCCCTTGTAGAAAGAATGCGACATGTGTGTTTGGTTATTATATCAGCAAAACCTGGCTACTTTGATGAATCAAAAATGTGAATAAAATTTTGTTCACTTTATGATTACTTGACTTTCTTTTATTGGCCATTGTTTATTTGTTCTATGAATTAATTTCATGATACATTAAGACATTACACTGTGTGAATTTCCATAAAAGCTGAAAAAACTAAGGAATTCTAAAACTTTTTATCAGTAGTGTGTGTGAGTGTATATATACAGTATATATTGTGAAAGAATAAACACACAGAAACTCAGGTTAAGAGTTGGGGATCCTCCCTGTATACTGGGTGTAGCGTCCAGTACAAAATACAGGTAAAACATTTGACAAAATAAAGTTCTCTCTTTGGTTCTTTTATACATAACAAAAATGAAGTGAAATTAATGGGGAGGAAGTACAGTGGAGAGTGGAGCTGGCATCAAACGCAGTGGCCGGAGATGACGTCAGGAGCGGGGTTGAGGGACTACGTTCATCGGGGCTGCCCAGAAGCGTGGTGACTACACAGATCCAACCGAGGAGTCTTTTGTGTGAAAGGGATGTGATGACTGGTATGGTAGTTTTATTCTGTTGTTTTTCTGTGGAGTTAAGGAAAGAAAAGCATTAGTACCTCGTCTCATCCCCCTGTCCTTTGTTCTTTCACGCTCGATTGAGCCTTTTGACTGTACCCTAAGCACACGTGTGTGACAATATATATATATATATATACACACACACACACATTGTACATATATATGTGTGTATATGAACGTTTTTTCTGTAAAAAGTTAACAAGAATTACATTACTGTTTTATATGTAGTTTTTATCTCCACAGTTTAACACTGATACAGAACACTAGCTTTCTTCTTAAGCTGTAGTTGTATTCAGTAAAGATATTTACATCACCTTTGTGTTTAATTTCTAGTGGGCTGTGACTGTAAAAGCTATAATTTCCAGGTGCTGATTAACAATAAATCGGCTCTTATTTACTTTACTGTACTTAAGATTGTAACAGGACACGGTGACCTCATAGCAACCCTCTGTACCCATACTAGTATACCAGTGAGACTAAAAGTAACAAAAATGGTACATTGTGTAAAATTAGTATTTAAACCCAAGGACCAATTTCTAAGTAAAGGAAAACACAAAGTGCAAAGCATAACAAAGAGAAAAATTCTGACTTTCTCTTCTAGGCCTGCCTCAACAAGTCTTCAACATGTACTTACTCAGTTCACTCGTCAAGTCAAACTATCACCAAAGTACTTTTTGCTTACAATTAATTTCTTTCTCTTTCTCTGTTATCCAACCCTGTTTTTTTTCTCTTGTGCCAGTTAGTGTTTACCTCAATACATCTTTAGCTTGAAATGTTCTTAAGTCTGCTGTTGGGCTTACCTTTGGCCAAACTCTGATTTTCTGTGTTAAGCCTAAGTTGAGCTTTGAACTCTTCAGGCCACCGAGCCACAGCACCCCTGAAGCAAATTAATTGCACTCCAGTGCCTTTCTGTAGCTCTTAAAAAGCCAGATCTCTTAGTTTCTCTGGGCTGACTAAATTAAAAGGGTTACACTGTTCCATTCAACCCACTTTATAGACCATGTAGTGCCACATAATGGCCCCCTTCCATAGGAATTAATAATCAAAAAAAAGATCTACCTAATATCTTTTTGGTTTCTTATAGACAACAATGAAATAAGAATTAAATAAAAAGGAGACTTTTTTTGTTTTGTGCTTTCAGATTTTCTCCTGAGAAAATTTACCCCAATATTCTCACAAATATCTCCTCTTGAGTTTCAGCAGAGATCTCAGCAAAGTCACACAATGGACTCAGATTTTTCAAATAATGCCTTGACATTTTTTTTTTACAATTTTAAAGTATTTGCATTGTGCACTGAGTAATATGTGGTAAAATGTATGAACAGTTGTTTGTGGTATTAAATAATTTTACTATGATTATAAAACTGTAGCCCTTGCTTCTGAACATTATTATTAGTTGCTCTGATTTATATTGGTGTGCTCCTTATAGATTGCACTCATTCTGAAAGAAAAGGCAGGCAGTGTGGCATAGACTTTGGACTTCAAAACCCTAATTTTGTAGGTTCAAATCACGCTAGTGAAACTGTGTGACCATGAGCATGTAAATTCATCTGCCTGTGCTTGAACTGGAAAAGCAAAAATTATATAATCAATTGAATCTCAGATGTTGTAAGACACTTTGGATATAGTGATCGCTCCAGTAATAGATAAAAATATGAAGTCTTGAAAGCAATTAAAACAAGACTAGAAAGAGAGCTTACTGCCATTCCTAACTTTTAAAGCAGTATTGTAGTTCTACTGCCGTCCACTTCAGATCATATACTAACCCCTATAAGTAATCATCTTACAATTTTTATCCACTTCACATAATGCTATTTTAGATTACTCATGGACACCAGTGTTTGGTGGTGGGAGCATTAGCCAGATCTGCAGGATTGTGAGACATGTCTCATCATCATCACATGTGATTCATGCAGTGTGTTGTAGTGGTTAAGGCTTTGGACTTCAAACCCTGAGGTTGTGGGTTCAACCCATGCTATTGACACTGTGTGACCATGAACAAGTCACTTGACCTGCCTCTGCTCCAAATGGAAAATGAAAAGAAATTTAACGAATATAATGTTGTAAGTCACCTTGGACAAAGGTGTCAGCCAAATACGTAAATGTCTAATTTATCTGTGTTTTGGATACAAATACTTTATATATGATTCTCTGTGTCTTTCTGATCTTGGTATTCTGATTTTGTTTTCATTTAAAGGTGTTGATTTTTGTCTTTCATTACTGGTTTGACAAAGATGATTTGCAGTATAACTGTATTAAACCAATGTTTGTACAGATACTGTATATCCACTTTATTAATATTAAATTAATGTTAAATAAGATATTTTATAAAGGTAACTAACTGGGATTTTCTTCTGTTATCATTGTCAAGGACTTGTGCAAACATACATGAATTCACATAGGTAACACCAGGACCATGACCCCCAGACTCCTTACTACGATGCAGCAGTACTATCAAGTATGTCACCAGTGAGAGAATAATTTTAGGGTAAAATAGAATTCATCTTATAAGAAACAGCATAAAGGGTTAATAATTGTCAGAAACTTGTTTAGGCATATAAGGAAACTAGAAAAATGTAAAGTGAACAACAAAAACGTATTACACAAAATGTACTGAAAGATGATTATGAGATCATCAGATGCCCTGTAAGCAAGATTGGACCATTGTCACATACACAGAAATTTCGAGGATAATAGCTCAGCCTAATAAGAATAATAATTCTTTGCATTTATATAGCACTTTTCTCACTACTCAAAGCGCTCAGCAATTGCAGGTTAAGGGCCTTGCTCAAGGGCCCAACAGAGCAGAGTCCCTATTGGCATTTACGGGATTCGAACCGGCAACCTTCCGATTGCCAGTGCAGATCTCTAATAAAATAGACTTTTATTTTATATAAGTCATTAGGGTGTAAACACTGTATGAAAGTTCAATAGTTTATAAAATGAACTTCTACCCTCTGTTTTTTGATCAGTCTGACCATGCTGTAATGGACTGCTGTGATGCATTGTTCCCTCTAAGGCATTTGCTGAGAAGTAATTAAATGACACAATGAACAGCTTTTCTCCTGCCTGATTACTGACTCAAAAAGGTTTATCAAACTTGTCCTGGTAGAGGATAAGTATCTTTCTTTAACCCCTTCACCGCCCTCTGCCGGATATATCCGGCACCGCTGTTTTAATGCTAACGCCATACTGCCGGAATTATCCGGCACATTTGCCTGTGGTTATATGAATGCCTGGCAAGTAGTATAACTGACGGTTTGGCGTGGGTATTATTACTACGTTGTATTTCGACAAGTCTGTGGTTGTTTTGGCCGGTCATGTGACGTGATTCGCATGTAACAGCTGTGAATATGACGAAATGTAAACTGACTTCAAGTGAGGCTTTGCAGGCGATTTTGGACAGTTCTGATCATGATTGTAGCAGTTCTGAAGAAGATTTTAGTGACAGTGATGAGCAGCAACGTGCGCTGCATGATATTGTGAATGAAGACGCATCGGATGACGGCGCTGAGTGGGTGTATCCCCAGCATCTCAGCTGGGCTGCTGCCCGTGGTGAACTACCTTTTCTGCATTCGTTTGAGGGAACGTGTGGCTTTATTGTTGATGTAAACAATTACACTGCTGAGCAGTTTTATGAGCTGTTTGTGTCACCTGATTTGATTAGACATTTTGTTCATCAGACAAATCTGTATGCAGCACAGTTTATTGAGAAAAATCCCAGTTTACCTCCACATTCCCGTGTTCGTGCTTGGTTTGACACTGATGAAAACGAAATGAAAAAATTCATTGGGATTTTGATGTTGATGGGAATAATCAGAAAACCAGATATTGAGATGTACTGGTCTACAGATCCTATGTATGCAACACCTATTTTTGCAGCTGTCATGACACGTAACCGATTCTCTTTGCTGCTGAAATTCTTTCATTTGAATGACAACAGAAACGAGCCAGATAAGAAAGATCGAAACCGCGACCACTTGTTCAAGCTACGTCCTTTGATTGATCATTTATTTGAAGCATTTCAGTTGCCCTACATGCCAGGACCGTCAGTTGCAGTTGATGAAAGTTTATTGTCGTGGAAGGGCCGCTTACAGTTTCGACAGTATCTACCATTGAAAAGGGCACGGTTTGGTATCAAGATGTTTTGCTTAGCTGAGAATTCAGGTTACATTTATAGATTTCGTGTATACACTGGCAACTTGCACAACATTTAGTGGTCAATACTGCTTGAATAAATGTAAAAAATGTAAAAAAAATGTAAAAAAGTAAAAAAACAAAAATTGTTCAGATTTCGCCTGGCTTGGGGAATATTTAGGGAGTTGGCGGTTAAAGGGTTAATTAATATGTTTGATTTCTACCACATTTCTTTCCAGTGACCTCATGACCCCTCATGTTCTCCCAATCCATCTACTGACTTCATAGGAAGAGTCACCAGAGACAAGGTAAGTAAACCTCTCAACAAGGTCGACACTCTCTCTGCAGACAGACACACTGCTGATGGCTATGCCCAAGAGGTCATTAAAGGCCTGGATCTTGGTTTTTATCCAGGACACTCGCAAGCCCAGACTCTCAGACTTCTCGCTCAGTCTCTCGAGCGCCACGATCAGAGCCTCCATTGACTCCGCAAAGATCACAGCATCGTCAGCAAAGTCAAGATCCGTGAATCTTTCTTCACCAACAGATGCCCCACAGCCGCTTGATCCCACGACCTTGCCCAACACCCAGTCCATACAAGCATTGAATAGAGTAGGAGCAAGAACACACCCTTGACGGACCCAAGAATCAACTGGGAAAAACACAGAGGTTCTGCCTCCACTCCGCACGACACTCACAGTACCAGTGTATAGGCCGGCCATGATATACAGCAACCACGAGGGGATCCCGCGAACCCTCAGGATGTCCTAGGGGGCAGTTTGATCAACTGAGTCGAATGGAAATGTGCCTCGTTGCCGCACATCAATAGTTTGCAGTGTACAACTCTCTATGGCTCTCCTAGTCTCTCTCAGTGAGCTCCTGCACTACTATTATGGATGGAAATTAAGGTCCTCATGCAGAATTAACCTCAAAGATGTGTTGGAAATGCTTAAGGCAGAAGCATGTTTGTGCTCTGAACGTCTAGGAGACTGCAAAATTGATGCCATTACATCTTGGATGTTTTCAGGTGTTTGTACAGTCCGAGGATGACCTGGAGATTTTCTATTCAATGTTGTACCCGTCTGTTTAAATTTAGCCACCCACTGAAGAATTGCTTTCCGATTTGGGATGTCACTGTTAGGAGGAATGCTGAAGTGTGTTCGGAAAGCACGTTGCATAGTGATGATGGCTTCATTGTTTTTGAAGAATGCTTCGACACCAGACCAAGGCATATTCCAGACTAAAAACTATAAGGGATCACCTATAAAAGGACCCCCACTCCAACCCACTCGGCTGCCTCTACCTCGCACAATGACGTTAAGAAATGTGGTACTTCATTTTGACTCACTCTGTATGATCCAAAAATGGCTTTAGAATAAATGTTTTTCAGGTATGTTTTTTCAAAAACAGTTGGAACCAAAAAAAGAGAAGGACATGAGAGAAACGGTATATCAGATGTGTTTTTGTCATGAGTCAGGAGGCACCAGACAAAAAAAAAAGTCGTATTGATTTCACACTGTTTAAGTGTAATTCTCATGAACACAAAAACAATGTTTTCTGTCATTTAAATATTGTTACCAGTATTTATGTAGGCTTTTATAACTTAAAAGATTAAAATGTGTTAGTGAAAGTGTGACTTTATATTGTAAATTTACCTTATATTGCATGGCATGTGATTTAAATATGCATCAATACAGGTGAAACTCTAAAAATTTTAATTATTGTTTTATGATTCATCTGGTCCTCCCTAAGCCAAAATGTCAAATTCTGCCCCTGCTTGGTAACAGTGGTTACAAGGCAGGAAACAAACACAGACAGTGCTCAGTCCATCATAGGACCCACTTATTCTCATGCCTTGTCAGTGTTTTATCCTTGACTTTTAGTCTTTTTAATCCTTGTTCATTTTGATGCTTTTTGTGTATCATGTTGATGTATTTGTTAATTAAATTGTTTATGTTATTTTCTTTTTTGTGTTGTATTGTTTTTTGTTAATATTTTATAACAGCCCACCGCAGTTCTATATTTATTATTACATTTTTTTATATTTGATTCTTTAGTAACTTTTTTTTTTAGCGCTGCTGCCTCGCAGTTGGGAGATCTGGGGACCTGGGTTCGATTCCCGGGTCCTCCCTGCGTGGAGTTTGCATGTTCTCCCCGTGTCTGCGTGGGTTTCCTCCGGGCACTCCGGTTTCCTCCCACGTTCCACAGACATGCAGGTTAGGTGGATTGGCGATTCTAAATTGGCCCTAGTGTGTGCTTGGTGTGTGGGTGTGTTTGTGTGTGTCCTGCGGTGGGTTGGCACCCTGCCCAGGATTGTTTCCTGCCTTGTGCCCTGTGTTGGCTGGGATTGGCTCCAGCAGACCCCCGTGACCCTGTATTCGGATTCAGCGGGTTGGAAAATGGATGGATGGATGGGTAACTTTTTTTCTAACTTGTGTTTTGTTTATTACGTCAAAGGATAGAGGGTTCCTTAATACTGCACTAGTGGGGACCACCTTCAGTCTATAAAGACCTGAGGAGCCCCAGCCTTAGGTTGAAGCATTGGCCTTCCATTTTTTGGATTTTTCTTGTTCTTCTTGGTACTGCACATTATCATAATATGATTTCTGATTTTGGACTTTTGTTTCTCTTGTTATTGGTATTAGAATTTGGATATAATTGGGACATGGTTTATTTTTGGAAGGCAGCATTTTGTTGTTTATATTTTTGCAAATCTTTATTTTAAAGTTAATTGTTTCTATAAGCTCTATTTTCTTGCTTGGGCCAGCAGTTTTTATTGTTTCCTTCTTTCTTTATGAGAATCATAGACTTGGCTCTTTTTTAATTACTGTTTTAGGACTAGGCCTACTTGGTGTTTCTAGGATGTATTAGACCTTCAGAGGGCAGACTTCACATCACTTATTCACACATCTACTTTAGGAAGTAGGTAAGCTAGTATGTATGTCTTTGGGAATGTAGGAAGAAATGTGCAAACTCCACATGAACAACATGAGAGGTTTTAATCTAGGGAAATAAATCTGTGATGCAGCAGTGATAACTCAGCTACTGTAACTTACAGTATGCTAAAAATATTTCTGTACCCCTTTGTTAGTAAACATTAACTAAATTAGAAAACTAGGTGGTTCTTTTTTGCAGTATCTGATTAAGTAGGGTTTTTTTAGTAAGAGATAAAGGAATATCTATTCTTTCACATTTTACTATGTTTTTGTACATAGCATTGCTTGTAATACTGTTGCAATGCACTATAAATAAGACTTATATGGATATCCCTTTCTGGATGTTTTGGCTTATATTTAACCATAAGCAAATACTGAAAATGGACCTCTTTTCTACTGGCTGTTGTGCACATTTAGTTTTGACCACACTGATTAATGTTGCAGCATGTTTTCTTGGGCTGTGCATACCTGGCTTTAAATAGCCTGCATATATCAGTGAAATATAGGAAATGGTGATTACCTGTATCTTAATACCAAGGCACAGATCTTTAAAAATAAATAAATAAATACAAGCAGTAAAAAAAAAAATCAAGAAATCAGAATTGATAACTTTATTTTCTGTCCTAAGTTGAAGATGATACTGGTTTTGATATACTTTTTTCATATCACAGTTTTTCTGATCAAAAGGATCAAAGTTATGAGTTGCTAAAACACTAAACACCATTTTAAAAATAAACTGTTGTGGCAGGCGGCTAGCATCCATGCCCAGCTGGGATGCCCCTGCACACTATATTCAGGGGGAGCAGCGCTGGACACTGCAAAACCTCCCCCTGGACGCTAGATGGCCGCCCCCCTGGAGTGGAGCAGTGCCTCGGTTTCCCACAGGACTCCCTGGGAATTGGAGCTGGGTGCAGCCCTGTTGGGTCCCGCAGGGGGCACTGTGTTTGGGACTCCTGAGCCCATGTGGGCAACCTATACATCACACCCCTGGTGCACTTCCGGGTGAACTATAAAAGGAGCCAGCGACCACCACTCAGTGGCCGGAGTCGGGTGGAGGAGGACAAGGTTGCCTGGGAGGAGTGGTGGTGCCAGAATAGAAAGTGCTTGGTGACTGTTGTGTGTTTGGGACTGTGTATTGCCTGTGGGGTTCACGGAGAAAACGGGCACACAGGTGAAGAAAAAATAAATAGTTTATTTTATTTTACACATGCCTCAGTGTGAATCTGTGTCGGGTCGGGCACTATATAGCATTCATTTCACACTGTCAACTACCAAAACTCCTTCATCAAATCAATCCCACATTTGGCAAAACGTTAAACATTGTTCAAATTATTAGACAGATCTTGCAAATCTGATTCTCCCATTTAGCAAAACTCATTCACAAAACACATTTAGTAGTGTGGTGTATTTAAACCCAGAATGGTACACACAGACTCCAAAGGTTACACACAACTAACACCCTGTTTTCATCATTAACAAACTACCACTGAAAACTGAGCGCACATTCATTCAATCTGTGATAGGCGGATCCCAATCAATACACAAGATATAGCAGGTCAAATGCAAGTGACATGAGTGAGCTTACAGGTTGTTCTGATAGCTTACACACAAAAAGTGAAACCTAAGGCACAATCACAGAAACAATCACCTCATGTACTAAATCTCTTCTTCTTTTTTTTTTGTTCTTTATTTTGCCTTATACAATTTCTTGTATTAGGAATTTGTTAGTTTTCGCATACCCCTTGGGGTCAGAGCGCAGGGTCAGCCATTGTACAGCACCCCTGGAGCAATTGAAGGTTAAGGGCCTTGCTCAAGGGCCCAGCAGAGAAGGATCTCTTTTGGCAGTGATGGGGATTCAAACCGGCAACCTTTGGGATACCAGCGCAGATCCTTAGCCTCAGAGCCACCACTCCGCCTCTTTACCAAGACTGCAAAACAATACGCTCATTCTATGCTTCGCACTCAGTTAGCAATTTCAAAACAAACATTTTGCAAAACATTACACACGGTTCTCTACATTACACACAGTTTACAAAATGGAATCATGCTGTGTGCTCATTGGAAAACACAGCCAATCAAAATGCAACACTCATTGGTTAACTGGTTACACTTGATTCACAGGTGTGAGAACACTCACAGCTAATTTCTCCACTTAGATAGCAGAGCATGAGGTTTGTTATCTTGCTTTGGACAACAATGGAGGCAAATATTGATCTGACAGGAAGAGGTGTGAGGGTACGAGGAGGATGTGGACAAGGAAGAAGACTAAGAAGGTCCATAACTAATGAAATACGTGCCACCCTCGTTGATCATGTGGTCAGCCATGGCAAAGAGCTCAGCCAAATTTTGGCTGCTTCATGGTAGCTGATGTCATTTGAATATTCAGAAATGGAAACAGGTAAGCAACCTACAGACTTCATGGTGCTATGATAGATTTTTTACATCACTACATACAGTAGTACCACTACATCTATGGTAGATGTATAATGTATATTATCTAGACATAAAATTACAGTAAATGTACAACATTTCATTTCCTGCTGCAAAACATCTAACACCCTAACCATTCACATCATGGTTATGCAGAATTGAAAGAGAGCCACTTTCTGATGGAAGAAACCGGCTCTTTACCCCACAGCAGGAGAAGCATATTGTGAATATGGTCTTTACAAACATTAGCATTCGATTGAAAGAACTTCAATATCATATTCTCTCAGACACTACCACCTTCAGTAATATCAGTTTGCCAGCATTTTCACGTCTCCTTCAACAACATCAAATCAGAATGAAGCAGCTGTAGAGAGTGTCATTTGATAGGAACTCTGGCAAAGTAAAAAAACTGAACTATGAATTTGTGCAGATGAGCCTTTCCTAGCTTTTTTTGTCATTATTATTATAGTTACTGTATATAGTAACCGTGCATTGTTACAACATACGGTATTGACTGATCAACACCTGCTTAGAGTATTCTGTAATTCTCTCACCTTGTCTGTTTCAGAGAATCATGGTGGTAGATGCTGCCAGAGTGCATTACGAGTACATCTGTGTTTACAAGGATGGCTTCAACTTGAGCAGAACAAGGCTCATGAGAGAAATGTCATAGGGCAATGTGTCATTATCAATGTTCCAGGACAGTGAAGGTGTAACATTACTATATGTGCTGCGATGGGTTAAAATTTCTGTGCTGTATCTCCCACCATACTCTCCATTTTTAAACCTTTTTGTAGAATTCTTCCCATTATGCCAGCCATGTAAATATGTGCCACTTCTCCAGGAAATGGAGGAGGCCTGTGGAGATATAGATGTGGGGACATGCCAGGGGTGGATACGTTACTTCAGAAGATACTTTCCCCACTGTCTTACCATGGAGAATATTTCCTGTGATGTAGATGAGGTGATGTGGCCAACTCCAAACAGGACACAAGATGCTGCCAAATTGTATCCCTTTGTAGTTCTTTCCTTTCTTTTTCTGAATTACTTTCTGTATTTTTTGCCCAGCAACATACAATACAGTATGTTCCTTCCCAAACACAGGGTTAGGATGGTGTAATAATTTAATAGTTTGTATGTAGAGTTTTGATGCAATAGTATCCTTTTTATAATGATTTATATGGTTTTGAATAAAGTGTATGCTTTCTTAAGAGTTTTGTGGTCTTTTTCACTTTGTGTTTTCATAGTTTGTGTGTAGGGTTTTGCAAAAATGCACTATATTTTAAAAAATTGTGTGTAAGGAATCAGAAAAAACTAACAAAAATTCAACAATGGAGTGCGTGTCAGAGGTGGTGGATGAGGAGGAAGACCAAGAAGAAGAGCTATAATTTTAAATGAAATTAGAGCAACTATCGTAGTTCATGTTGTGGTTCATGGCATGACTATGAGGAAAGCAGGGCAATGTGTGCAACCAAATATAAGCAGGTTCTCAGCGGCATCCTTAGTCAGGACCTTCAGAAAAGAAAACAGATAACATTTATTTTTGTCTCTGAAAGTTACACTATGATTTCAGTCTCAGTAAACCACTCCACCAAACTCTAGAAAGGGGACAGGGAAAAATAATTTCCTTATGGTACTTTATCTGTTTTGTACAGTAGAAAAAATGTACAATGCAGTATGTATATTTCTAACAAAATGATCTTTTTGTAGAACTGAATCACATTGGACACATGAGGGTGTATATGTTCTCTCAACAACAGGAGACACGTATTGTTGAGATGGTCCATCAAAATAGTGCAATTTGACTGCGTGAAATTCTACAGAGGATTATTGAAGACAACATGCATTTTGAGGGAATAAACAGTGTTAGTCTGTCAACAATTGATGGTGTCATGCAAATCAACCAGATAAAAATGAAAGAAGCCTACAGCGTACCATTTGAGTGAAACTCAGAAAGAGTGAAAGAGCAACCATATCAATATATGCAAGAAAGTAAAAGTTTACAGTAAACTCTGCACTAAAGACATAAAATATATTATACTATGTCATTTACAGAACTGAGTGTACTCCTTTTTTCCCACTGTGTATAAAGAATAGAGGCCTCATGAATACATCTTCATGGATGAAACTGGAATCAGTCTGCCAAAAAGGAGAAGAAGAGGTTGAAACATAATTGGTCAACGTGCCATTAAAGAAGTGCCTGGCCAGGATGGTAGAAATGTGACCATATGTGTTGCCATCAGGAGATTACTGGATAGTCTATAGGATGCTTTGTAGAGACGTGCACAGAGAAGTCACAAGCAGAAAGTTCATCCCATTTATGTTATCCTTTGTAACAATGTGAGCTTTCAATGTGGTCCAGAAATATGTGATTGGATTAATAATAACCAGCATTTTATGAATGTGTGTCTTCCACCATTCTCTCCCTTTTTTAAACTTTATTGAGGTATTTTTCTCAGCTTGTTAATGAAAAGTATATGACCAAAATCCCTACACACAGGAAAATCTAATCCAAGCAAAGGATGTATCATGTAATGATATAGGAGTGGAATTTTGCCTTGCAAGAGGGAACATTGCATGCATTGCATGTGATGTAGATGAAGTCCTGTGGACTGACCCGGAGCTGAGGCTTGACAATGAGGCAGAATGAATGATGAATTTAGCTGTAAAATTGTTTAATCATATCATGCAATTTTGTTTTTGCTGCAGTGTTTTTGTTTAAATATAAATACGCTTTCAGAAGTACAGGAATATTCAGATATTGTAAATAAAGATTATTCTCCTTTTACCCCAGAGTGTTTTGCATTTATTTACGTAGTGTGCAATAATAGTGTTCATCCATTAGCTGGTTTTGTGTGTTTTCTGAAAGCAGTGCTTGATTTTGAGTAAAGTTAAAATAGTTTTGAGTCCATTGTTTGATTTTGCAAGACATGTCAAAGGTTTAGCTTGAATTTTAGGGTTTGTGCTTAGTGTTTTGAGAAAAAGAGGAGATTTTATGAAATGCATTTTAGCAATTCAGAAAAAAATATAATGCTATGCAATACAAGATATTGACAATCAATCTAATATTACGTATGTCTAATATTCTCTCATAGTAGGAAACTGACTGTTATAGTGAGCACATGACATCATAGCCTTCAGTGTTACAAATGCTGGAAGCCCTTAAGAATGAAAAGCTGCTCCTTCATTTCAAAAGGTACTACCCACTGACAGCTACTACAGCCATGGGGAAAATAAAAGGAAAAAAAAATTGGGCTTCATAATGAAAATAAGTACAGTATGTATTCACTTTCTTGTTTATCATATTTGAGGAGATGTCACAGCTAGCATCAATCCTATCAGTAAAACTACTTTAGAATTGGAATGAACACAGCAATGAAGATTAATAACTAGTGATGAGTGTGAAATGACCAAGGAGGCTTCACTGAACTTTAACAGAATTTTTTAATAACCGCCAGCACTTCTAACAACAACATGCACGTGTAACGTATACACACGCAGACACTGCCTAGAGCCTGTCTTATATAACTTATATAACTGGACAGAACGATAACCACAAACAAAATACAACAAATGGCCACAAACTAGCATTATTTTAAAAATATATATATCATGGCGCATGTTGTTATTGTGATCATTTTGTTCCCATTGTGGCTTTGAGGTGATACTGCAAGTGGGGCAACCTCCGAAAGTGTGATTTGGAGCACTGAACCTGGCATATCCAAGGAACTAACTGTTATGTTTCAGCCAAGGTTTTAAATGTCCACTGGCTTAAGTATATTTTGCTTTTTTTTGTTGCTTGTGATTTTTTATTATATTTTCTTATTATTTTTGTTATTATGTAATTGTAATTGATTTATTTAAATATAATTTAGTAGTTTGTTTTGTGTGTTTCCTGACAAAATTCCTTATGTTTTGTGAGTGGTAACTCAAGTGGTGAGGCCTCCATGATGTCACGGCTAAGGGGCTGCTCTCAGTCTTTATACTCAGGTTGAGGAGTTGCTCACTCAGAGTGTTATGGAGTGTTGTTGGTTGTGGCTTATGAATTTTTTGTAAATACTTTTTTTGGATTTATCTGGTTGTTGTGGATTTTTGCTTTGATTTTGGTTACTGTTTTCCAGATTACAGATTATAGTAAATCCTTCTTTCTTCATTTTTGCCTTTTTTCCATTAATTTACCATTTTTGCTCTTCATTCGCTTATTTAATAAATTCTTTGAATTTTAAGTACATTTTTTTCTCCTTTTAAGTCTGAGGATTTTTCAGTTTTCCTCTTGTGGTGGACGGCCAGGATGCCCCTGTGATGGAAAGACCTGGGGACAGGACACATTCACGGTAATACTTCCCCCAGAACACGAGAGGGCAACCCCCCTGGATTACATTGGGGCTACGAGTTTGGAGCTTAGAAGCTCAGCCCTGCTGGGGCCTGTGGCCACTGCCAGGGGGTGCCTGGACAGTTCCAGACCCGTGGACTGCAGCACTTACATCACATCTGGGTGTATTATGAAAGAGGCCACCTCACTCTGTTCAAAGAGCCAGAGTTGATAGGCAGAGGACAAAGCTTGATGGGAGAGGAGTGGAGGTGGCAGAGAAGAGAAAGAGACAGAAAAAGAAAGAAAAGCAGTCTTGTGCTGGATAATTATGTACTGTGCTCTGAAGTGGGGAGCAGAAAATAGAGCTGCCCCAGGAACAAATAAACTGTGTGGTGTTTTACACTTGTGTGTCTCTGTGCCTATCTGTGTCCGAGTTTTGGGAGCTGCATGTCCCCATGGCTTTCAAACTCTCTCTGTGCCTGAAAGGCGTTGTTGTGCATTTAAAGTATTTTTTAAACTTTTTTTAAAGCCTGGGCCCCATATTGGGCATGTAAAGTCCTTGAATCCTGCCTTTTGAGTTTGGGATCAAGCTGCCTCAGATTTGTTTCTAGGAAAACAATGAGTTCCTAGTTTGAGTTTTTGGGTCATTTTGAGACATGTTTACTCTTTTATGCCATTTTGAAATTTGGATCACAACACTAGCATTCACTGCATTATACCTGATACCTGGAAACTTAGTGATTCACAAGAAAACATTGTTTACAATTCTGCAACTTAGAGTGCTCTGACATCCAGTGTAGGTCACTTTGATGGCTTTAGGGATCTCATGCTAAGATGTTTTAGGAATTTCTTAGGCCTAATTTAGTAGATGTTGTTATATTTCCATTTTGCACATTGCTGTACGTGGGCACCACCATATTATTTATAGCATCATGTTGCAAATGTAAAACATGTTAGCAATCAATAGAAAGTGATTGAGTCCTGAATAATCCTCAAAGCATTGGAGAGGTTAAAAGACCTTTAGTGTATGATTTTGCTAATTAAATGTTTTGTGATTTTTTTTCATAATTTTGGGCATTATTTTAGTTTTGAAGTTTAGGTATTTCTGAGCTATGTTACATAACTGACCCTTGTTTGTTTGACTGTGGATTTTCACATCAGCCTATTAGTATATCTGCTGCATGCCATGAATTTTTATTTTATTTTATGCAGATCTGATTTTTCACAGTTTCAAATATGTCACATTTTTGTTTCTGCTATTCTATTAATTTTACTGTTATTTTCATGACATTATCGTGGTGCCATTTTGTATACAATTTACCAGCAGATGTCACTATTATATGCCTTTGATTTTATGTGGCCATGTTGTTTATGCTGATAATTATGGTTAGACTTTTCTTTTTGTATTTTATAGATCTTTAGTTGTTTTTTGATTGCTGGCATTTTGTGTCATGCAAATCTTCCTAATACCCATACAAATAAAAAAAATCCTATGTTGTTCAGGCTTCTAATGATGGTTACATAATTTTAAAACATATAAGAAAATATTCATTAAACATTACATAAAACAACTTTATAAAAGTGAAACTAACTTAAATTACATTAAATTAGAGTAACTGAACAATCATCAAAACTGAAAATATGTTTTTTTTTTTACTTTGATCTGTCATTGATAATTATTGTCCTTATCTCATTTACCTTGAACAACACATACAGGTGGAAAAAATAAATTATGCAGTTAATGCATAACATGACAAATAATAGCAATTTTTTTTATGTACTTCTTTTTTAGTTTCATTTTAAATTATTATTATTTTAATCTAAGATCAAAACTCAGACTAGGAGAACAAAACAGATTATCATTTTTTTGATCCCCAGATTCTGAATACAAAGGGACAAAAGAGCATTATATAGTAAGAGAATCAAGCAATTAACAAAGTTTACAATCTAAAAATAACACGAAGCAAGAAGGTATGTGTAGAGGGATATCTACAAACTCAAATAGTAAGGAACTGCATATTGTTCTAGCAACCAATTAGCCCCGATCAACAAACTAATGGTGCCCAGGGCAATCCAAGATGATGTCACAGTAAGATACCTTAAAGGTTCTCCAAAAGAAAAAGTAATGTGAAATTCAAAATCCGTGAATGTCAAAATGCCTAAAATAGTAAATAATTTTCCCCCAAAATATAGCAAAATTAAATAAAACTGTGACTCCTAACAATTAGAGGCAACAACAACAACAACATTTATTTATATAGCACATTTTCATACAAAAAAGTAGTTCAAAGTGCTTTACATAATGAAGAAAAATGAAAGACAAAATAAGAAATTAAAATAAGACAACATTAGTTAACATAGAAAAAGAGTAAGGTCCGATGGCCAGGGAGGACAGAAAAAAAAAACAAAAACTCCAGATGGCTGGAGAAAAAAAATAAAATCTGCAGGGGTTCCAGGCCACGAGACTGCCCAGTCCCCTCTGGGTATTCTACCTAACATAAATGAAATTTATTGTATTTAAGGTTCTCACGGAAGGACTTGATGATGATGGTCATGCAGACTTCTGACTTTTACTCCATCACTGTTGAAACATCACGGTGCTTTGAGCAGATGGTGGTGGCGCAGGTCACCATCAAAAGGACACCGGAAAAGGAAACAGAAGAGAGAGTAGAGGTTAGTACAGACTTTAGAGCTACCATTAATAGTTATTATAATGAATTGGATATACAGAGTATCAGGATTAAATTACAGTGAAGTTATGAGAAGGTCATGTTAAAGTAATGTGTTTTTAGCAGTTTTTTTAAAATGCTCCACTGTATTAGCCTGGCGAATTCCTATTGGCAGGCTATTCCAGATTTTAGGTGCATAACAGCAGAAGGCCGCCTAAGGCAAGCCTAACTGGCAATTTTGTACATAATTTTGAAGCACAGGATATTTAAGGAGGATGGCACAGTGGTAGCACTGCTGCCTTGCAGTAAGGAGACCTGCGTTCGCTTCCCAGGTCCTCCCTGCATGGAGTTTGCATGTTCTCCCCATGTCTGAGTGGATTTCCTCTGGGTGCTCCGGTTTTCTCCTACAGTCCAAAGACATGCAGGTTAGATGCATTGACGATCCTAAATTGTGTGTGTGTGTGTGCGCGTGTCCTGCGGTGGGCTGGAGCCCTGCCTGGGGTTTATTTCCTGCCTTGTGCCCTGTGTTAGCTGGGATTGGCTCCAGCAGACTCCCGTGACACTGTAGTTAGGATATAGCGGGTTGGATAATGGATGGATGGAATTACATAGATAATAGCAATTTATTTAAAGAGTCTCTCTTAGTTATAAATACTCTCTTTTGGAAAAGTAATTTAAGTTTGGCTGAATAGTAAACTAGGACATAATAATATCAACTCTCTGAGTTCTGTTAAATATAAACCTGGTCTAAGTGGCAGTGGCGTAGCAAGGTCTGGTGGCACCCGGTGCGGAGTTTAAACTTGTCACCCCCATGTCCACCAAAATATAAAATTAAATTTATTGAGAAAGCAATTTTTTTATTCAATTGGTTAAGTAAAGAGGGCATAATGTTAATTATTTTGTAAACAATTTTTTATGAATAAAAAAAAAAGTAAAATGCCTTTTTATTAATAAGCCAGTTTAATGTACAATGTAAGAAATCTTTTTTCATAGTGATAGTACCTAGTGCATAACTTTATTATTATTATAATACAATTTAATGAAAACTCAATTGTTTACAAGTTTCGTTCTCTAGGCTCTAATAGTGGGATGGGGAGGGAGATATTGTCCTTCGCTCATAGAACGATCCTAAAGTAAACTTGTTTACTTTATGGTCGGTTCTAGAGGGGACAATACCTACCCACCCCACTGTCTAAAATGTTTCGCGCTGACTATATTATTATGATGTTCAGGTTAAAAATATCATCTTGTTGCACAGAACGACTTGGGGCGATGATATATTTGTGGCCGGGATTGAGACAATGAGTCGCAGGACCGGTTGTTTGTTTACTTGAGCACCAGCAAAGTTCAAAAGAAACGAGACAGAACACCCCCTCCCCCCATGCACCACACAATAATACTAAATCATTACAGCATCACATCGTTCACCCGCAATTTGCTGCAATTAGGGATTGTTAAAGCCCATGTAAATTATTTGACATGTTATTTTATGTAACAAAAAGGCGCATTAATACAAAACTGGCAATTTTTTGTCACCCCCTCAGAGCTGGTACTCGGTGTGGGCCGCACCCACCACACCCACCTTCCTACACCATTGCTAAGTGGGTCTATTTAAGATCTTCTAAAAAATATGAGAAACTCCTTATTTTATAGGGATTATACAATTTGGCACAGTCATCAGGATACTCAACTGCTGACTCAAGAGGCCCCAACACTCTGTTGACAGACAATGGCTGGCCAACATAAAATGAGTTAAGGCATCCTCTTTTAAATATTTCTTTATTGTTTGCTTCTCAATAGAGTGTTGTAAAGTTGCCCACCAAGTAAGCTGCGGCAGGACTGAAAGAGATGGATCCCATATTCCTTAAACTGTGGGACTGATAGGGTCAGAAGTCATCAAATATACTTATGATAGTAGTATTTTTACTAGTCAATAACTCTAGATTTTAAGGAATGACAAACAGGCTAAGGCAACATGGCTCCTTTGACTAGCCTGGATTAATTGCAATGGCAGAATCTGTACCCCCTTAAGAAATGGAAATGACTGCAGTGGAACGTTAGAAACTAAACTTGTTTGTATTAAAATGCTAAGTGAATGACATCAGTTAGGTAAGTTATGTGCATTGATTAAAGAGAAGCATGACTTAAATGATGGTAGCCACTACAAGAATAAAAATCTGTATTTAGCAAAGGCCAGAAAATGCCATCATGAGGTGTGCTTTGCTGTGTATCTCAAACAAGGTAAAGAGAGAGAAATCTAGACAAAAATGCAAAAGCTAGTAAACAAAGCTTAGCCATCATTCTTTTAAAAAGGAATTAGAACATTTTCAAATTTTCAAAAAGACAGAGCAAACAAGGTTACAGTTAAAGTATAAGTCTGGTCTTTAACCTTCCATTGCAGAAGAGCATAGAGTCTGAAAATAGTGAAGGCATTGTTTGATTTAAAGACAGGATCTTAGGTGTATAGGTGGAATATACAGAGATTGTTTAATGCTGTCTCATGTACAATTTAACAAAAATAATATTAGGAAGATAATTGGGTAATAAAACCTTTGGCAAAAAATTTAACAGCAAGAACGTTAAATCATTGCAAAAGATTTCAGCATGTGAGAAAAATAAAAACTCAGCATTGCTTGAGATATTTGAAAAGCTGACTAATTATCAACAGCAGTATGAGGAATAACTGAAGAGGAGTGGTGGAATATTAAGAACTACAAAGTGTATGTTATTAAACAAAAAGATAAGGAATTTCAAGTTTAAACAAGAGAAGTTAATTGGCACTTAAATGTTGCACTAAAGATAATTTATGAATAAAAGACTGAAGCTAATTTAAAAGAAAAAAAACTACTTTTCATTGATCTGAGAAAAGAACAAAATTGAGTATGGAAAGCTGGATACGGAGCCTGTCATCTTCAGTGGTGTTCCTCCCCACCGCAGAGCAAGTATCTAAAATCAGTACAAGTGATTAAATCAGTGGTGGCACAGTTGTAAAAAGATTACATAATTGTGAAAACACAATGGATTGCCATGCTTTTAATACATACAGTATATGAATGAGTTAATACCACTAGCAGTTAATCTTTCCACTATATTGATGGTCCTGAAGCCTGGAACATGCTTTATTTTGGGTAATTGACAGGTCTAATGGATCAATTGGGTCAATATCATTACATCCAGAGGTACAATAATGGTTTGTCTTAAGTACTGGAGATACACAGCATCCATGGACTTGCTTGCCTCAAGGTTTTTATAATTCTCCAACTGTGTATCATATGGAATTAAGGCAGCATTTAAGAGATTTGGAACAATTTTCAAATTCAGCAGTAGTCTAATATGCAGAGGGTAATTTAATAATGTCTGTGACCAATTGCATATTATATCAATTTTTGGGAAAAAATTGTTAATGCATCAGAATAACAAAGGACACTATTCCAATTTAGGTAAAGAAACAATCATTTAAATGAAAATGGTCTACTTATTTGACTGAATAATTTAATCTGGAAATGTGAAGTCATAATGAACAGAAGCTAAAATATTTCAGCAGTTAGTGTGGCTCAGAAAGTTTAGGAGTGAACCTAAATGTTCCAAGGAGATTAATCCATATGAAATTATAAATTGGTGTCCAATGGCTTCCCAAATGTTTCAGATCTAAAAAAGCTGGTACTCATCTTACATCTGATAATGTATGCTTCAACTTTATATGGAACTGAGAAAACCTGCTTAGCACACAGGTTAAAGACGTCTGGACTCCAGTTTAAAGATATTTACACTCTCATTAACCAGCCAGTGTCTACAACTTCTTTTATTCATTATTCTCATCTCAAACCTTCTGAATTTCCAGTTTATTAAATGAACAAGGAATAGTCAACCTCATTTTGTGCCTCTGTGGACATAAATAAGAAGAAGATGATTTCCTTGGCTGCCCACTAGTGCAACACAGACCTAGTGGAGTGATCTGGAAGGAAATGGCACAAAAAATGTGTTTTTCTTCAGCTATAAATTCAGTGTTGTTTGTTTAAACATTCTGTTGTATGGAATCCACAAGACATATTAACTGGATCTTGATTATTGGAGTACATGCAGTGAATAAAACAATAAATCAGTGGTTCTCAAACTGTGGGGTGCAAAGTAACAAAAAAGGAGGAGCGAAGATGTGAAAACAAGAAAACATCCATCCATCCATCCATTTTCCAACCCACTGAATCCGAACACAGGGTCACGGGGGTCTGCTGGAGCCAATCCCAGCCAACACAGGGCACAAGGCAGGAAACAATCCTAGGCAGGGTGCCAACCCACCGCAGAAAAAGAAAACAAGAATCGGAAAAATGAAAAATACATCTATTGAAACCAAAACAAATTAACTTAAACTACATTCTGATACTAGAAAAATAAATATAGAGTTAGATAAATGTTGATAAAAGTTAAGTAGGTATAATAAAATATGCATCTATGATATATCATTAATTAAAAAAGAACAAATTGGTATTAGTGGGCTCCTTTCAAAAAAACATTAGGGGGGTGCGATTAAAACTGTTATGAAAACTCGGGTCGCAAATACTTAAAGGTTGAGAAACGCTGCAATAAACAGTCATTTTGTTTTATGACACAGCATTATTCTTTTACTGCTTCAGATTACAGCTAGACTAAGTCATATTTTCTATCATAAATATTTCACGTTAAATGACTTATGTTCTTATATTACGCCTCCTTAATTCTCCATTAGGACCTGCTTCTAATAATTCCTTTTGCATTTTATGCTATATTATTTAATGGTTTCTCATTCCATTCTAAACATTGTAAAAGAATAAGCCTTGACACGTAAAAAAGGTTTGGGGCAGCCACGCATATACTTGAATAAAGGCTGCAAAAGTGAAAATTGAAGGCACAGTAGTGTACAGATTTTTTTCTTTTTTTTTTAGGGATTCTTTAGATTTTTGTTATGACATATGCAGGTGTTAACGCATCTTTTTGGGGTTTTCTTGTCAAGCAGTTTCTTAATGAATTCCACCCCCTTCAGTTCCTCTAACAAAGCCCAATGTCTGAGGGGAAAAAAAAACAGCTTAGTTGGTGATGACGTCACTTCCTCCACTCTCCCTTAAAGCCGCCATCTTTGTGCCAGCAAATCATTTGAGTTGTGGACTCAAACCTGTTCAAATCTGTACCTTACAATTATCCATTGCAGCCAGGAACAATATATGGATGGCTGCCCCAAAACTTTTTTTTGTGTAACTCTTTTTTGTGCTTATGACAAAGCATTACTATGGAGTTACAACCAGCACCTTGCAGCTATGACAGCCTCCACTTTTAAGGGTAGGCTTTCCACTGGGTTTGGAGTATGTCTGTGGGGACTACTGGCCATTCAATAAAAGGGCATTTGTGAGGTCAGATGCTGATGACCTCATGATGATAATGTTGGACAAGAAGATCTGTTTCACAATTAGCATTCCAATTAATTCTAAAGGTATTCAGTAGGTCTGAGATAAGGTCTCTGTGCAGGCTGATTTCTTTGGAAATAACATCTAACACCTATGTAAATTAAAGAATGTAGACGAGGAAAGAGTGTTCTCTAAAGTATTGTTTAGGAGTATGTTAATTCTCTCCAGAAAATGTGATTCATTGACTTCTCTCAATAGAACTCAATCTCCTTTCTTTGTCATCTATAGATATGAATCCAGCAGGTTAATATAGACCTAAACTTCAAGGGCACAATAGTTGAAGATTTTTGTTCCATACTCTATCAGAATCCAGCTTTTGACAAATAGATAGATAGTGTAGCAGTAGAGGCTTTGTCCACCTCTTGAACCCTCAGGTATCACTCTGAACACCAGGTAAAAGTCCAAGACTCTTTTATTGTATAACAATACTGTGCACAAAGCACTCTCCACACCACTCATATACAAAACAATACTACTCTCAATACTCACTCCTCCTCGCCCAGACACTTAGCCCTCCTACCTTCCAGCTCAGCTCAATGTACTGGGCTTCCCAGAGTCCTTTTATACACCCTGACCCGGAGGTGTTCCTGTCCAACAGTTCACAGTTCCTTATTCCTTCCGGGTCAGGGTAAACAGTCCTTTTCCTCAACCTGGGAGCATGTCGTTTCTTCCTGTCACATGATGATGACGTACCCCCGGATAATAGGACACATACGAGCCCACGAGCCCCCCTACAGCGATGCCTGGTGGCCCCCAAGGTATCCAGCAGGGCTGTGTGTAGAAACTACATAGTCCATGAGGCCCTGCTGGATCTCGGGGCACGTCCATGCTGTCCGGAGAGCTCCTCCTGGCAGCCTGGAGGTGAGGGCTGGAGTAAGAAGCCGGCAATCCTCCACAATTCCCCCCCCCCTTAGCGACGACAACTGGGGCGGAGCGTCCAGCCCCGCGAGGGACGTCCTCCTCCAGCAGGACGCGTCAGCCGGACCTTGGCTGCGTTGTCTAGGCCCCCCCAGCGAACCTTGGGAGAACGGTGTATCTTCTGTCCCACCACTCCCCTGTCCTCCGGGGACAACTTCGCCACACGTGGCCCGGCTGACGGCAGTTGTAACACCGACGATGCCCTCCTGGTTGTCTCCCTCTGCGAGACCAGAAACATCTCGGAAATTCCGTCAGCGTCATCTCCGCCCCTTTCTCCGCCAAGGAGGGTTTTACGGCCGCTTTGCTGCTCTCAGCCCTTTTCTCTGTCTTGTCAGGAGACCCGCGTTTCACCTTGTGGATCTCCTGCTTACTCTGGGGCTTATGCACAGCGTCGGGCTCTCTATGGAGAAGAGAGAGCCTCTTTGCTGTTTGCACGCCCGTTGTCCTAAGTATTCTAGGAGGCGGCGTCATTAGTACAACATCGCTCCGGGTAACAGCACTTCCCAGCCGCCCCGGTACGATGGGCACTTCCTCCGCCCCTCCGGTAACTTGCGACATCTCCCTCATCACTCGGGTCGGGGTCTTGAGGTCCATATCACTCCGGGAAGCCATCTCGTACCACTGTCCTGGTTCGATCGGACCTTCGCCCGACCACTCAGTCACCATGCCACGCTCTATTGTCAGGCACACAGCGCTTTGGCAGCCGCTACTTATTAATCGCGGTGCCGGATCGCACTGTGTCCCTTTATTATGTTCGGTACGGCTTAAGCTTACCTGTACCGCTGCATCACTCAAGACTGGGGCTTCTATGCCTAATCGCTGCAGGTATTCATACAGTCTCTTCAGCGGCGCTTCGACTGTGGCTCCCAGCTCCTCCAGACGTTTCTTCACCTCTTCCATCCCCTGAAAGAAAGCTATTATAGACTCGAGCACATCCTCCATGTCCCGCACAACCATATAGTTAGTTATTTCAGCCGGAGGCAAGGTTACTTCCGTGTTTTCCTTACCCTCCAGCCGGGAGCCAATGGGCACGTCCGCTCCTGGCACGTGCTCTGCTGGGCTTTGCGGAGGCTTCTGGGAAATGGAGTCCTTAGAGGGACGGCTGGCTACTCCGAGCCGACTGAGATCTGCCTTTTTTCCTTTAACGGCAGATCCTTCAGTCACATCCCGCCCCTCTTTGCCTTTATTTAATTGCGGCGCTGCTTCGCTCGCCTCCCCCTTCCCTTTCAGGGAGCTCGGATTTGTCAGGGAACGAATGACCTCACCTAAGGACCCAAACTGACCTTGTTCTCGGCATCCATCACACGAGGTCACGTGGCCGCTCTCCTCGAATGGGCTGACCGCTTTCCGACTCTTAGCCTGTATTGCCTTCTGGGTATCGTGGCCATCTTGGTGAGGTATGAGGCAGGCATCCGATGCACCGTCCGCTCTCTGGAGGTATGTTTCTGCAAAACAGGAATAAAATATGCCCAAAACTTCGGACGTTTTCCCGGCACATACCTCCAGACGTGGTAGCGGTGTCCCCAATCCGTTTAGGGATTCCGGTGCGGCCGATGGCTGACAGCGTTCCTGCTGTTGCTCCCTTTGGGCTTCTTCAGCCATTATCAGCTCTCGGTCCTCCTCACACCCAGTCAGGCAAGTTCAGGCCAACTCGGCAGCTGTCATGTTCTTCACCTAGTCGGGACTGCCCTTCTTCTTTCCCGATTTCTTCCCCATCATGGTTCGAAGGGGCACAAGGTTTGCTAACGCAGCGCTCTTTGCAGTGGGTGGGGGTTTCACCTCTGTGTTTTCAAGAGGGACCTTCCTAGGGTTTCTGCCACCACAAAATTTGTTTTTAAATGCAGGTTCCAGTCCACTTGGACGAACTGGGATCCTGCCGACTACGCCAATGTAGCAGTAGAGGCTTTGTCCACCTCTTGAACCCTCAGGTACCAATCTGAACACCAGGTAAAAGTCCAAGACTCTTTTATTGTATAACAATACTGTGCACAAAGCACTCTCCACACCACTCATATACAAAACAATACTACTCTCAATACTCACTCCTCCTCACCCAGACACTTAGCCCTCCTACCTCCCAGCTCAGCTCAATGTACTGGGCTTCCCAGAGTCCTTTTATACACCCTGACCCGGAGGTGTTCCTGTCCAACAGTCCACAGTTCCTTATTCCTTCCGGGTCAGGGTAAACAGTCCTTTTCCTCAACCCGGGAGCACGTAGTTTCTTCCTGTCACGTGATGATGACGTACCCCCGGGATATAGGGCACATACGAGCCCACGAGCCCCCCTACAGTGACGCCTGGTGGCCCCCAAGGCATCCAGCAGGGCTGTGTGTAGAAACTACATAGTCCTTGAGGCCCTGCTGGACCTCGTGGCACATCCATGCTGTCCGGAGAGCTCCTCCTGGCGGCCTGGGGGTGAGGGCCGGAGTAAGAAGCCGGCAATCCTGCACAAGAGATAGATAGATAGATAGATAGATAGATAGATAGATAGATAGATAGATAGATAGATAGATAGATAGATAGATAGATAGATAGATAGATAGATAGACTCTATCTATCTATCTATCTAATCTACTCATATACTTCTACACTAATATTTATTACTTAAAATTAGATGTTTTCGTTTAGTTATTTAATTATTTCATTGTAGATGATAAGACAATAGTAGGTTGCAAATGTTCCATGTTCTGCATTCTGCCATACTGTTCATTAATATAGTAAAGGAATACTAAGGTTCTTTCCATCCATCCATTTTCCAACCCGCTGAATCCGAACACAGGGTCACGGGGGTCTTCTGGAGCCAATCCCAGCCAACAAGAGCAGTAGGCAGGAACCAATCCCGGGCAGGGTGCCAACCCACCGCAGACTAAGGTTCTTTACATAAAGCTAATTTGCATTCTCCCACAAGCAAATGTTAAAAAGGCACTAGAACTGTAGTCTAGGGCAATGTCAAAAATGTTCACTTTCTGAGTGGGTCTATGTTACTAAAATTAGTTAAAGCCAAACAGATCCTAAATTGGTTTTTCAAAATGCCATCGCCATGTGATCTGCTCAACTTTTGCAGCACGTTTACAGAAATATTAGTGGGGAAGCTCCACAGCACAAATTTAAGAGTCGTATCCTCTTTTTCTGCTCCTGCATACAGAGACCTACTAAAATAACTCATTTCATTAGTAAGCAGATGGAAAGTGTGTCAAGACGTGAAACCAATCAATGCAGAATTAGTGCTCTTGAATGTTTTTGAATGCGCTGACTGCAATATGCAGCAGTGCCTGACTGAAGAAAATCAAAAGTTAATAGAAATATATTGTCATGAACTGTTATATCAGGAAATGTGTTGATGATGTTATAAACATTGGTAAGAAGAAACCATGGATGAGCAGTGAAGTCTATTCCTTGCTCTACTTTTGTAATGCAACATTTCAGCCTGAAAGCTTGGATCAAAACATGCATAGAAAACACTCACAATAAAGACACAAAGGTATTTCAGTAATTACTCAGATCCACGTCCCAAGTAGCATGGTGTAAACAGACTATCATGGCATATCCACTTACTGCTTGCCAGATAAGGTTAACACCTTCTATGCTCATTTTGAACCTAACAACACAGAAATGGTCCCAAATGGCTAGCATCTCCCAATGTCTATAGATGAACATAGAGATCTTTGATGAGAGTGGTCAATGCAAAGCTGAAGGTCCAGAGAGCATTCCCAGCTACATATTGAAAGCATGTGCTGTTCACCTGGTAGCCTTCTTCACTGAGGTTTATAGTTTGTCTTATTCATAGGCTAAAGTCTGCCTATGAAAAAGATTGCCAGAAGTTAGTTCAAAGTATGGAGAGATGAAAGTGAAGTCAGGCAGAGAAAGAGATATTGGTGTTGGGGAAGAAACCCTGTGCAGTCCAGAGGCACTCAGGGGGTAGGACAGCTGCTGCTGAGCATCCAGGGAGCAGGAATGTGCAGGTAGTGTGGTGTAGTGGTTAAGGCTTTGAACCTCAAACCCTGAGGTTGTTGGTTCAAATCCCATTACTGACACTGTTTGACCATGAGTAAGTCACTTGACCTGCCTGTGCTCTAATTGGAAAACCAAAAGAAATGTAACCAATTGCATCATAAATGTTGTAAGTTGCCTTGGAAGAAGCCATCAGTCAAAGAAGTAAATGTGATATAAGGAGCAGCCAATCACTCTGAGAGGCCCCACAGACAACAAGGGACAGTGGTGGGAGAAGGAAGCATGGCTCATGGGGTTCCCATGGATTCTGAGAAATGGCGGTAGGACAAGAGCCTGCAATGGTTGACCAAGCTTGCCAGAAGGAATCTTCTGCAGGTGAGCGGGGATATGAAAATGGAAGGATGCACAGGACCTGGGGTGTGGAAAGCATGTATCCTCACTGTGTTTTATCCCTGATTTTAACTATTTTGGATTATTTATTTATGGTGACTTTAACCTCTATGGAGACACTGTTTTTAATCGATAATTATTTATTTATTTGTTTGTTGATGACTTTGAACTGCACTATTTGTTCATTGCCTGATTTACTGTGAAAAATGAAATGCACTGAGCACATTTTGCAACAACCCTTGTTTGTGTGTCCTCATTTGCCCTATTCCATCTTGGTTCAAGGCTATTAATGACTTGGATTCAAGAAGGAAATGCCAACAGCGGGCAACCAGGGTCTCACACACAAGTCGTTTAGTGCTGTTATTTCAATTGACACCGTTTACAGCCAATATATTTTCAAGAGCATTTCAAATTTATATGGCTGTATTTTAAAAATAAAAGCAAAAAAAAATTAATGGCTTTATTTTATCAGACGATGATGATGTCAGAGGGTATCACAATGATCTTATGCTAACTGATACAGATCAGGCACCAGCATGTCATTATTTGGTTGACTTTTTACAAAATGAAAGTTGCATGAACTTGCATGTCTTGGTAGTCAATAGAAAAACAGGGACAGATATTATTAGGTAGGTTAATGGTTACATTAGAGATGTCAGCACACATATAGGAAAATTCTTACATGGCGCTAGCAGAATTTTTATGTCAAAAACACTTTTTACATTTCATTTTGAACACAAAAAATTAAAAAGATGCACTTGACTATAATTTGGAGTGCAGCAGCAAAGGATCTGAATACTTGTATAAATAAAAGATTTTATTTTTTGTCTTTTAACAAATTTGCAGACCTTTCTGAAAACATGCTTTTATTTCATCATCATAGGTTATTGAGTGTAGATTGATGGGCAAAAATGACAATTATATCTGTTTAAAATTAAAACTACAACACAATAAAGTGCACAGAAAGTAAATGGGTTTGAAAACTTTCTGAAAGCACTGAATAGGTCCACCACAAGTATTTAGCATTATTATAGATATTTTTGAATTTAAGAACTGGTTTGTAAAATGTCATTTGTAAAGTTGCATATAGAATAAAAATTAAATTAATAGCATGTTACGTTTGAGTAGTTTAGTTTTCATAATTGTACACTACCTGATTACAAGAAATTAAATAACAACAATGTAAGTGATGAAGGAAAAACACACATATAACATGCACACACACACAAACAAACACACACACACACTGCATATATAATTAGGCACAAAATGCCAGCTATTAATTTTATCTGCTATTGCCCAATTTTCAGCCTCCATCTTTACAATGCACTTAAATATAGTTAGTATTTTACGCACAAAAAGATTTCTTAATGAAGTTTTCAGCTTTATGTTTGTCAACCACATTCAAATTTCCTCTTATATAATACACTACTGTGGCTGTCTGTTTGTCTGTCCAGGATTTTAAATCACCTGTAGCTTGCAAACCTTTTGAACTATTGACCTGAAATTTGGTACACATATACTATGTTATGTCTACTATCCGCTTTTGGGGTGATGATTGATCTCCAAGGTTATCCATCCATTTTCTAACCCGCTGAATCTGAACACAGGGTCACGGGGGTCTGCTGGAGCCAATCCCAGCCAACACAGGGCACAAGGCAGGAAACAATCCTGGGCAGGGTGTCAACCCACCACAGGACACACACAAACACACCAAGCACACACTAGGGCCAATTTAGAATCACCAATCCACCTAACCTGCATGTCTTTGGACTGTGGGAGGAAACCGGAGCGCCCGGAGGAAACCAATGCAGACACGGGGAGAACATGCAAACTCCACACAGGGAGGACCCGGGATGCGAACTCTCCAAGGTTATTCCTCTTTTTATTTTTATACTATTGTAGAATCAACTTTCGGCCAGCAGACACTCAGACACCTCGCTCAGTCTCTCGAGTGCCCCAATCACAGCCTCCATTGACTCTGCAACAATCACAACATCGTCAGCAAAGTCAAGATCCATGAATCTTTCTTCACCAACAGATGCCCCACAGCTGCTGGACCCCACGACCTTGCCCAACACCCAGTCCATACAAGCAATGAACAGAGTAGGAGCAAGAACACATCCCTGATGAACCCCAGAATCAATTGGAAAAAACACAGAGGTTCTGCCTCCACTTTGCACAGCATTCACAGTACCAGTGTATAGGCCGGCCATGATATCCAGCAACCTCGAGGGGATCCTGCGAACCCTCATGATGTCCCACAGGGAAGCTCGATCAACTGAGTCAAACACTTTACGAAAATCGACAAAGGCTGCAAAGAAACTCTGCCAATATTTGTATTTGCACTGCATGAGAACCGTCAGTGCCAGGATGCGGTCGATGGTTGACTTCTTATGCATAAAACCAGACTGTTCCGGTCACTGGTAGGCGATCAAGTAATCATGGATCCTATTGAGGACAACCCTAGCAAGGTTCTTACCCAGCACCGAGAGCAGTTTTATCCCCCTGTAGTTGCTGCAATCCAGGCGATCACCCTTCCCTTTCCAGATAGGGACAACAAGTCCTGTTTTCCAGTCAGTTGGGATGATGCCAGTTTCCCAAATGGAAGCAAAGATTGATTGCTTCCAGGAGGACAGCCTTACCACCAGCCTGGAGAAGTTAACCCTGGATACCACAGATCCCTGCAGCCTTTCCTCCCCTCAGCTGGTTCACCACCTGTGCAATCTCAGTGAGTTTGGGTGGTTCACAGCTAATTAGAGGATCAGCCTCAAGGACTGTGGACCAAGAGATATCCAACGTCCTAGCCGGAGGATCAGATTTGAACAAATATTGAACGTAGCCAACCTAGCAGGTCACAACTGCAGTGTCATCCATAAGAACCGTTCCATCAACTGCCCTGACTGCGTTTCTCCGAGGAACAGTTTTGGATATGCATAATGCTTCGATTCCTCTGTAAGCAGGATGTGGGTCACTAGACCACAGATGGTGTGTCACTTGCTCACAGATTCCTCTAACAAACGCTTCTTATCTGCCCTCATAGCCCTCACAGCCGTCCTTTTCAGTTCACAGGTACAGACCAGAGTTGCCATTGACCCGTGTGCTGCGACTCCTCTCAATGATATCCAGGGTGCCCTGGAGATGAAACACCTCCTTCTGGGAACACCGATAACACCAACAACAGCCCTCAGCAACCTTCAAGGTCTTGTTACGGAAGTTCTCCCACATCACATTAGGATCAGCAGTCGCACCCAAGTCTGCAAGTTCCTCACACAAACTGCGTGCAAACTCATTAGAAACAACCTGGTTTTGGAGTCTGGCCAAGTCCAGTCTCATTTTCCCAGTAGGTGGTAACCTATTGGACCTAAGCTGGATCCTAAGAGTAGCAACAATAAGTCTGTGGTCAGAATTCACAAACTGGGCACTTCTGTAGACCCTGCAGTTTTGCATGAGCCTCCAGCATCTGCCCACGAGGATGTGATCGATCTCCTTCACCGCACCACCAGTATTGGAGTACCAAGTCCAACGATGTAGTTCTGGGCTCTGGAACCAGGATCCAGTGATTCACAGCCCCTGACCTTTTGCAAAGTCAAGGAACATGGAGCCACTTTCACCACGGCACCAGACCCATGCGGACTGAGACAATCCTTATAGCCAGCCCTGTCAGTGCCAGTGCAAGTCACCCATGACCAGTGGAGTGTCACCTCATGGGCACCCATCAACCACCGAGCAAAGCTGCGAATAAAATGTCTTCCTCGCCGAGACATCACTCACCGCAGTCAGAGCATACACTGAGACAACAGACAAGGCACCCAGGGAGTGCCGTAATCTGAGTCTCATAATATGCTCGTTGAAAGGAGTGACATCGGACACCATCAGAAGAAGCCAATCCACTACAGCAACAGCTACTCCCCGAGTATGACAGCCATCAGAGCAACCAGACCAATAAAAGGTGTATCCACCTACAGAGATCTGGCCAGTTCCCGGTCTGCGCATCCCAGAAAGTGCCACCACTGAAATGCAAAGTTTATGCTGCTCCCCCGACAGCAGAGGAAGATGATCATCTTGCCGGAGAGACAAGATGTTCCATGCGCCTACCCATATGGGCCGCCTCAAATTGGGACCCGAGTGCTGCTGTGCAGTGGGCGACGCCTCAACACCACATCAGTTCCGATCCCCAACAGACCTGACCCCTTTGGCTCTCCAACGGTTTCGACTCTTCCGGGGATGGGGCTCCGGAGGGCTTTCCCCCATCCCCTTCATGATGCGAGCAGCCTTCCTGTGGGTGGCTATAGCACAGCTGTTCCCGCGGAGAGCAAAAAGGAGTCCTTTCTGTCATCTCAGTGCTGTGTGAGGTTTTTTTACGGTGGCTGGAGTACCAATCCTGCCACCAACCCCCATGATTTCCCCGCAAGTTGGAGGACCACTTGCAGGACTGGATGAAGTTTAACGTCATACACAGGAAAGGGGATTTATCAGAGAAAATGACTTTACCCCAGTCCTCAGCAGTCCAATCCCTGTACCTTTTGAAGAATATCAGTCTGTCCCTGCTGTTTTTCTTGGAGAGAAGTGGCTTCTTTGCTGCCCTTCTTTACACCAGGCCATCTTCCAAAAAAAGGACTGTGTGTGCAGATGCACTGTCACCTGTCTGCTGCAATTCCTGAGCAAGCTCTACACTGGTGGTGTCCCAATCCCACAGCTGAATCAACTTTAGGAGATGGTCCTGGCACTTGCTGGACTTTCTTAGGCACCCTGAAGCCTTTTTCACAACAATTGAAACCTCTCTATTCTAACTCAATCAGCAAAACAGAGTGATCTCCAGCCTTGTCCTCTTCAACATTCTCACCTGTGTTAACGAGAGAACCACTGAAATGATGTCAGAAGGTCCTTTTGTGGCAGGACTGAAATGCAGTGCAAATGGCTTTTTGGGATTAAGTTCATTTTCATGGCAAAGAGGTTTTTTACAAGTAATTCATCTGATCACTCTTCATAACATTCTGGAGCTTATACAAATTGCCATCATAAAAACTGAGCCAGAAAAGTTTGTGAAAATTAAAATTTGCGTCATTCTCAAAACTTTTGGCCATGACTTTATCCATATTCTGAGTGAATGAAGGGCAATTGGATTATTAGTGTACAGTATTGATGATAGTTAGTGTTTACTGGAGCACCGACCAAAGAATGTAAAGAAGTACTGCAAGATTTTAATTCTGTTGTAGACCAGGCTTATATATGTTCATCAATTTGTGTTTTACTAACACAGATAGTTCATGATGCATATACACAGGTTTATATGGAAGCTGGTGATTCTTTTGTCATTTGCACCTGATTATTAACTGATGGCTGGTTAAGAAAACAGGAAACAATTAAAACCTAAATGCAGCTGTTTAAAAATTATACAGGAAATTATGGGTTCTGAATTGTAACAAGCAAGTTAACGAAAAGTATGCCCCCCAAAATATTGCTTTATTAGTAAATAAATGGTTCCTAATCAAGAAACTGATTAAAGAGAAAACCAGCAGCCACTGTGGACCTCCAGGACCTAATTGACAATCCCCTACAGTTTAAATGCAAGAACAATTACACATTGAACAGAGTGTAATTGCAGTCCACAATACCTATGACATGACTTGTGACATGCTCACTCATGGGTGTCATTCCTGATGTTATTTTATTCTACGGCACTTGTCGCATCTACTAATAAAATGCATTATATTTTTTTATTCTAAAAGATGGTGCATAAACCTGACATAATCTAATAAAAGAAATTATATATATATATATATATATATATATATATATATATATATGGTTTTTCATCTGGGTAACTGACTTCCTGATAAGGACGGGATTGATAAATCTGTGAGTCTTTGCACCACTGCTAAATCCTTCCCAGTTTCCTGTCTGAATTGGCTCCTATAAGGTTTGGGGTAAACTTCTGTGTATTCTGTTACAGCCAGCATTCCTTCCCTGGCTTACGTTTATTTTCCTTTTTATTGTTATCTTTAATATTTATAAATTATTAATCTTCATTTGTTTTTTGTTTTTATTCCATTTTTGTTAATTTTGGTATGCTTATTTATTATTTAGATTTTAGGTGTTGCATTATTTAAGTTGTCTGAATATGTTCCTTGTGTTCTGTGGTTGACGTCACTGCTGAGAAACCACGCTTCACCTTGATGATCTGGGATTTGGTATATCCCGTGAAGCATGAAGCGCCATGGTGAAATGATACACAATCAAGGATCAAGGGGTTTGGAGTACTGAAGACCCACCGTGAAGCAATCAGTGCTGGTGCACCGCTAATCAATGAAACACAGTTGACAAGTTTTGTTAGCATTGTCATATAGAGAATATGTTTCCTGAGGAGCATTATTGGTTTTTGTGGAATTCAATTCTTTGTCATAAAAGTACTGTTTGTGTTTTCTGTTTCTTTTCTATTTTTTTTTTGCCTTGGATTGCATTTAGGACTTTGGGTTGCCTTTATAGGCAAACCCCATTCTGGTTCTTCTTTTGTTTATATAAATAAATCCTTACTTTATAAAGATTCTTTCTTGGTTTTTATCACTTCAGTCCAGAGGTTTATGGTCATTCTTTCCTGCGAAGGTCATTTTGGGTATTTGGTACATTTTAAAGTACAACATAATAATAAAATAATAATAATACATTTTATTTATATAGCGCCTTTCCCATGCTCAAGGCACTTCACAGAGTTTAAGAAAGAACGGCAGAGTATAAAGTATATAGCATTGTACTAAACCAGATAAGTAAATAAAGAAGATTAAGACAGTAAATTCGGATAAAAAAAGCCTAACAGACAATATAATTGATGGCATAGCACACACACATACAGGTTACATGAGCATACTTTTGCACTTTTAAAGCGGGTGCCTCATTTTGCACCTGTAAGCCTGTCTGTTGAGTTGGGGGGGTCTGGCTGTCTGGGGTTAGACCTATTTTGGAACAGATTAGTGAGGTCCTGATCTGGTCTGTTTGTTCTCCTTTGTGATCTGAACCCCTGTTTTGACCAAGTCTTCTACTACATGTTGAAGTACAGTTGTTAACTCTCAGACCTGCACCTGGAAACTGATCGTTTGACTAAAGGGAACTGCCATATCTGAGATAAATCTGAGGAGATCAAGGGTGTCAAACTCAAGTCTTGCTGGCTAGATACCACTCTTGAACCATTTTAAAGCAGTACGTTTTATCATCATAAAAAAATTCTTAATTCTGCCTTAAGTGGTCATTAATTTTCTCTGAGGCACTATTTAAACTTGCATTAACATGATTGTTCTATCTAGTACCTGAATATACAGTGATTTAACCTGATTATGTTTGAATATATCATTAACATTTGCTGTGTCCACGTCATGTCCAATGAGAGATCACATGGAGAGAATTATCTTTATGTGCACAAAACTCTTGAGCTGGAGAAATAGAGTTGCTTTACATTTACCATGGTAGCACAGTGAATTGCAACCATTAAACTGTAGTTATAAAGGTAACCAGTTGTCCATAATGACCCAAAATGAAAAAAAGAAAAGAAGGCAATATGCCACCCGGCTAACCTATAAACTGCAGCTGCTATACATGGTTCCTTTGCATTTTCCATTTAATTAATTGTTTTACAATTTAAAGTAATTTACCATTATGTTAACTGTGTTTATTACCCATTTTTGTTATCTCTGCAAAAATAATCTAAGTGAGCAAGTGTAAACTGGCCTGTAAAGTCTATGGACTTTGGTTTCGCTATAAATGTTTGCTCAATTTATGTGCTTGCATCATTTTTTCAGTCAATGCTGGTTTCAGCGCTGTGGTTGCTGCTAGTGTTTTGAACCCACTGCAATGTCTAAGAAAAGAAAAGCTGATGAAGAAGGAAGACAATTTCAGTAGAGATGGGAAGCAGAGCATATGTTTGTGATGAGCAGATAGGTACCCAAATGTCTTGTTCATAAAAAAAAAAACTTGTAGTATTAAAGGAGTACAATTCATGTCACTGTTATGAAATGAAACATCAACCTAACTTCAGAGAATTGAGACATGAACAGAAGCAAGCTAAAGTTGAAGAACTTGCAAAAGTACATTTTATTCAACAGACAATAGCTACAGTGGCCAAGACTAAAAAAGCTGCAACAGTAAAAGCTAGTTTTATTGTTGTTGGGGAGATTTCAAAAAGCATGCAGATCTCTTCAGAGGAAGCGGTTTTAAATCAGTGAATGTCCAAATATATTGAGCAAGTTTGCCCCCTATAGGCAAACTTTCACAAACAATGGCTTAGGAGAAAGAGTCACTGAATTAGTAAGCAATATAGAAGCACAACTGTGTCATAATGCAAAACAATTTCTTGCATTTTCTTAATGAAAGTACAGGCATAACCAACATTACTCAGTTATCAGACTTTCATTTATTCAGATAGGTAAAACCACATCCTTTCAATTGCAAAGGAGCTTTTAAATATGGCAGCAATGCATTACATTACTTCTGGAAGAGATTTATTTATGCACCCCGAGAAGAGTGCATGAAATAAGCTTGTCAAATTACTGAGACTAACAATGAACTGTGCACCTGTAATGTGCTGTGACAAAACAGGGCTTGCTGGTCTACATACCACATGCCATCACATTATTCTCCAAGAGACATTTTGTGGGAAGGTACTCAAAATGAGGACCATCATGAACTGTATTACAAAAACTCTGAACTTCATTAGGGCAAAGGGTTTCAGCCACTGTCAGTGAACTCAGTTAGGAGCTAATGCCTCAGTAATAGCCAATGCCTATGCTCTTACTGCCACAAAGGGAAAAAAATGGCTGGAGCAGGACAAAAAGGGGGGAGGCAAATTGGGGCAAGACAGACAGGGTGAGTGGGGTTTGGGCAGATGATCCAACCCTACACCCTTGCCCTTCAAAGCTCAGTAATGATCCTTCTGTAGGTTCATCTAAGAAAACATTGTTGTAAGTAAAAAAAGCACATGTGTACGGCACCAAGGGAAACGGAGGACCACAAAAAAAAAAAAGGATAAATAAAGTTATAACTGTGCAACAACAAGCCTTATTTTTATAACTTTTGATCCGTGTAAGTTGAAATTCTGTATATCTTCAAAGTTAGAAAGCAATGGGATGGGCAATCTTTTCTTTCACACAAATAATTATGTGATTCATTAGACTACCTTATAAAAAATTGTCCACCGACTTTAATTTCTATAGAAAGTGGATTCTGAAAATCATTAATATAACAAAAGTAAAAGCTTTCTTTACCATCCTACATTGTTGGGCTTGGCTTGGTAGTGTCTGCAGAGGCAGGGTTCAATCAGTTGAGATGAACTGGCCATTTACGTTGGTTTGTCTTTATCTAGTCTGTGCTCATAAAGATGTTCTGAAAAGCAATATTAAAGTCTACTTAGGCTTTCTTGTTTTTATTCAATGAGAAACCAAAGAAATTTGGAAAAATAGGTCATTGACTGTTTATTTTTAATTGTGAATCTTTTTTCTTTTTTACTGTATAATCAATACAATACACATTTTCAAAGATTCTGTGTGTTTTTAATGGTATGTGCAACATATGTTTATTTTTTGTTCAGTTCTATTGTTTTTATTTTGCAAAATAAAGATATTTTGAATATAAATGAATCAGCTGTCTCAAATCATTCTTTTAAAAAACAACTTAAAAGTTATTTGTTCAGGAAGGCATTTCATTAACCCAGACATTTTCATCCATTTTTCAGTTTACCCTCTCTGTTCAAGTAATGCAGATAATTTACATTTGTATCACACATTATGTTATTTGTGGTTTTCTTTTTAGTATTTATGTTATTCTAATTCAATGTTTTGTGTTTTCTTTATTTATCCTTAGTGTTTTATGGTGATTCTACATTGTATCAAGTGTTGTGTATTTGGTTTTTTTTCTGTTTCTTCCCATTGTTCTCTCTGAAATTCTATGAAGCACTTTGAGCATGGGAAAGGTGCCATAAAATTTAGATGTAGTATTATTATTATTATTATTGTGTAGTAGTAGTAGTACTTTAGTTGATTAGAACGGTCCTTATGAAAAGAAATATCATACTAGAACTATCCAGTGTTAACCCATAAAATTAGGCCCACAGAAGCACCTAAACTGGATTCAGTCTGAAAAGTATACGCACATAGATTTTGCCTTGATATATACCTGTAAATGAGAGCATTTTAATTATATTGTAATATAAATTAGTAATTTGCTCATTCCTTTCTTGATACGTGTATGAGAAAGTAATACTAACATGACGAGTGGTTATGTTTTCCGTGTGTGTCAATCAACTGAAGGTAATTTTAAGCATTGCTTTTAAATCAATGTTCTCTTTGTTTGGATGCTGTTAGACCAACGTCTACTGGTCATAATTCTGAGTAAGCTGGACTGTATGAGCTCCCTGGCCAACTTTGTAGCTATATTTAGAAGCCCTTACATCCATTTCACCTTATACTGTGACTCCTATTCATAACATAATGCTCTCAAAAAAAAAAACCACTGTGGTCAATTTAAGCTTAACTTTGGTGCTATGTCTAATAGATTGGACAATATCATGCATAATGTTTTCCGAATACTTAACTTTTGATACAATCAAGTCATCTACTTATGTTTTCTGAAGATTATTTTTTTTAAGGCAGGTACTCAGTTGCTTAAAATCAAGGAAGTATTTGGAGCCTTTAATAAAAAGGCCAAGCAATAGAATCTCCATCCAGTAGTTTTTCAAAGTGTATTAGATGCTAATGTTATGAATGAAGCACTTTCTCCTCAAAACATAAACAGGTACCAAAAAAGGAAAGGTGGTATGTACGCCAAAGCCTTCTGTCACTAGACCAAAGTCAATTGCTTTTGCAAGTACTGCATGTTTACTAAACCATCATTTCCTGTTTGTGCTGCTATGTTTTTAAACCTTCTGTTCCAGGTTGTGTCATTTTTTTCTTCTAAGCTCTTACTACCTCTACCTGTTTTTGCCAATGTCCTACATCCACTTACTCCAATTTCTGCTGAAATATTTTTGAACCACTTACTCCCATCCAGATCGGTTTTATTGTAGCACTGTTGCCTCCAGATTACTATTCCATCAAGCTGAGTTGTTTGAGCCTTCCTGGACCTACTGTTTTTGCCATTATCACCTGTCTCTGTTTGCTACATCTCATGGAGGGGCTACCTCTGACCTCTTACTTTCATCATTGCTGAGCTAAAACCTGAAAGCCCCAACAGTGTACCTATGTTCTAAGTAGTTGTTTACACCCTGCAACCTGAATGTCCTGGGCCTGTCTTGTTGCCTGAAAGCCCAAAGAGAGACTCACAATGTCAAAGCAACAGGCTCTCCTCATTACCTCTACATGATCTGTGGCACAATGGGTGTTGTTTTACCACATTAGACTCACTTTTTTTTTTACTTTTGTAAATCAGTTGCTCCAGCTCAGAAGTGGTCTAGCTGCTGCCCAGTCATCTCAGCAGGGAGGTGGTCTTCCTGCTGTCCAGTCAACCCTGCTGGGCCAAAGTCTTCTCTCCTCATCAGCTTTACTATGAACTTTTCTGATGTTGTGGACTCTTAATGTTTGTTTGTTATTGGGAGTTTGTTTAATGTGATTTGTAGGGGTTTTTGGAAGCCAGTTCTCGGGGGGTGGAGAGTTTTTGTTATTTATCGAATGGAGTTTATGTGTTTCATTGTTATTTTTGGCAATTTGTTAATTATTTTGTTATTAACTATTTTTGTGTAATTTCTGTCATGTTTTTAATTATGTACTGTCTTTTTAAATGTTCTGATAGTCCTTGTGCTTTGAAGGTATAGCCACTGCATCAGGGCCACACTGATATCACCACTTCTGAGTCCTTCTCAGAGAAGACTCAGAAGTAGGAGAATGTTGTGTTTGTGTAGGAGTTTTGTGATTATTGATTTTTTTTTTCCTCTTTTTTTCT